>NW_024473268.1:0-9012 GCF_017654505.1 Polyodon spathula | reverse complement strand
ACAGTTATTGAAGATGGCACAATAGGTACCTCTGGAGTTGAAATAGCTGACTAGGGGTTTTAATCACTTGTAATGTAGCACCTGTGGCTTTGCTCTTGGGTCTAGCAGGGTTACTTTCTTATGGTCAGTGTCAAGCCGATGTAAAACCTTGTAAGGACCTCTGCAGTGGGGTGCAAGTTTGTTTCGAAAAGACACTTGGCAACAGTTTGTGCACGTTGACCAGGCAGTGCACACAAGTTGAGGAACTTTGTAAAATAATCTACCACTACTAGTAAGTAACTTGTCTTTCTGCGTCACTGGTAGCTCACTAAAGTCAGCTGCAATTTTCTCAAATGGCCGTTCTGCAGCAATGTGCTGCATTGGTGCACATAGGTGGGGAACTGGGGACCGTCTGGCTTCACATGCACTACACTGTTGACATAATTTGGTTATATCCCTTGCCATGTGTGGCCAATAGCAACGGTTGTTTGCAAGCTGTAGTGTTGGATATGTGATGGGCGGATACAGGATGTCCATGAAGGGTCTTGACAACCTTAGCTGTAAGGCTATCTGGACCCACGATTTGTAATGGTGCAATTATTTCATATCCCCCTCTACCTATACTTACTGTCCTTTTTAGGGAGTTGGTTACTAGGCATTGCTATCTTGAACTTATTTTGAACATAAGCACGATAATAGTAACCCATAACTTTTGACATAGTTAAGGTTTGAACGAAGGTCCTGTTTAAAGTCGATTTTACAACCAACTCAAGAAGGGTTTAAAATCCCATTAATATGCATGAAAATGTTTATGTGTGGTTGGGTTGACAGGCTCATTTGGTTGAATACTTTTTGAGATACAGAGTGGTGTAAAAAATAGCTGTTTTTTAGAAATGACTCAGATGCTTTTTTTTTTTATATACAACTGTATCTCAAAAGGTATAGCAAATTAAGGAACCAAACTCAGCGTGCACATATTCCCGGGGGTGTACAAGTGCAATATGGTATTTGTATTTTTAGGGGGTTCCTAGTTTTACAGAAATTGAACCCTAAAGATAACGGCATGACGGGTCACATCTGTGTTTCTGTCTGGATTAAAACGCGTACGTAGTGATAACGTTTTTTTTCTGTTTGTGCTTTCAACACTGGGGAAACTAATAATAATTTGTTATTTTAGTAAACACGATTTTCATTTCCCCCCTCTCACTTTTGTTATTATGGTACGGTCCAGAGTTCAATGATACCATTCCTTTCAACAAACAAATTATATTCCCCTGCATCGATTAACATGTAGAAAACAGAAAGTACTGATTAGAGGAGAAACCTCAGAATGGACCAAGGTAACCAGTGGAGTACCACAGGGATCAGTATTAGGTCCTCTGCTCTTCCTAATCTACATTCATGACTTAGATTCTGGTATAGTAAGCAAACTTGTTAAATTTGCAGATAACGCAGCATCAAAGG
Source organism: Polyodon spathula (assembly GCF_017654505.1). Classification (NCBI taxonomy): domain Eukaryota; kingdom Metazoa; phylum Chordata; class Actinopteri; order Acipenseriformes; family Polyodontidae; genus Polyodon; species Polyodon spathula. The sequence goes on along the minus strand of NW_024473268.1, from coordinate 7,569 downwards.
TCATTCAAAATGACAGACAGCATTCAGAATTGGACAAACACGTGGCAAATGACATTTAATAGAGAAAAGTGTATGGTACTGCACGCAGGCAATACAGATGTCCATTATGAATACCATATGACAGACACTGAAATTGAAGAAGGAATCCATGAAAAAAAATCTAGGAATTTATGTTGACTCAGAAATGTCTTCATCTAGACATGTGGGGAAGCTATAAAAAAGGCTAACAAATTGCTCGGATATATTGTGAAAAGTATTAAATTTGAATCAAGGGAAGTAATGTTAAAACTGTACAGTGCATTAGTAAGACCTCATCTAGAATATTGTGTTCAGTTCTAGTCAACTCGCTACAAAAAGGATATTGCTGCTCTAGAAAGAGTGCAAAGAAGAGCGAACAGAATTATTACAGGTTTAAAAGGCATGTCATATGCAGACAGGCTAAAATAATTGAATCTAGTCTTGAACAAAGAAGACTACGTGGCGATCTGATTCAAGAATTCAAAATTCTAAAAGGTATTGACAATGTCGACCCAGGGGACTTTTTCGACCTGAAAAAAGAAACAAAGACCAGGGGTCACAAATGGAGATTAGATAAAGGGGCATTCAGAACAGAAAATAGGAGGCACTTTTCTACACAGAGAATTGTGGGAGCCTGAAACCAACTCTCCAGTAATGTTGTTGATGCTGACACCCTGGGATCCTTCGAGAAGCTGCTTGATGAGATTCTGGGATCAATAAGCAAGATAAACAAAGCAAGATGGGCCGAATGGTCTCCTCTCGCTTGTAAATGTTCTTATGTTCTTATGTTAAGGTTTTGTTGCAAAAGTCCAAAAGGTAAGGAAATTACAAGTTAAGTTAGCCACGCAACCTCAGAATACAGTAGTGCTATAGACTTAATTAAGGACCTTCCATGTATTACTGGAACTAATGTCAAATAAGCCATATTTCTCCAAACGCGATCAGCAATATTCATACAAACAATATTTTCTGTATCTGGAATCTGCAACATTGGTTTTCTTGTATTAACTGCACTGTTTCATGTGGCAAAAGGAGTCCCTGCATTTTCTGCAGTGTGTGTGTGTGTGTGTGTGTGTGTGTGTTTGCACTGTGATTAACCATTCTTTTTCCAAGCTTTACAGTTGGCTATGAATGCTTGCTGACATAATGTTATGCTATAAGCCAATTATGACATTAAAATGTTTAGTTACAAGTGTAGATTGTGAAAATGTAACGGTACTCAATGAAGTACATAAACAAGAGGTGGATTGCAATGTGTGGATGCTATTCTACAAGAGACCTAATACACTGCTTCATATACACAGGTAAAGAAATCAAATGCTTCCAGGTAACCTTGGCAATTTTGTTTAGTTTTATTAATACATTTGGTGGCACCTTTATATGAAAGTAAACATTCTTGAATTAACATAAATGTTTAAATAGGAAAAAAATATATGGATTATTTTATAGGAAAAATACATAATTTATTAATATACAAATTACAATAGGTGTATTTTTACACTCATGTTTGTTCTGGGCACCCACCAGAAATATAAAAACTCGGCGCATATACTGTCTAGTTTATTTTTTTTCTAAACTCTAACTTAAGACTGGCGATTGTCATGCAGCTCAAGTACAAATTTGATAAATTACAAAAATTTAAAATATTTTATTTATTTAGCCGATAATCACGATTATGGTGATATTTACAGACACTAATTGATAGCTGAAAATGTAATTATCGCCCAACCCTACTGCACTGTGCAAAAAAAAATGTCGTTGTGTTACAGTGGTGTGTTATTCAGACAGGTTTGTGGGAACTCTTTATAATACTGGACATAGCATCCATGCGTTTCCGAAAGATCCCTCAACAGGGCGTCTGTGGGTCAAGTTTGTACAAATAAAGAGAAAAGACGTCTTTAAAACAATGAAGCTACTAGTTCTTCAATTATTTGTGGAGAGCATTTCTCTCCCAACAGTTTTAAAAATGACGTTCAATTTTCAACGGGGTTACTGCGAGAAAAATGGGGCTGTCCCCACTACTCAACCGATCCCTATGGAGGACCAGATGAGTTCTGGGAATAAGAGAGACAAACCAGTAAGGCTCTGCTCCATTACTATTCCTAACATCTTCAGACATTTGGGAATCTTCACATCCCGGGTCACTTTCATTTTCGCTGTCACTGTTGTACAAGTTACTGGAATCTGAATACCTGTCGCTGGTATCGCTATCAGTTTCTGTATTGGACTCCATTTCCTCGTCTGTCAGGAACTCAAACTGACGTCACTGTAACTTTGTAAGCTTTCTGAGCCTGCTCTGCAATTTCTGGACTTATTGATACATTTCAGGCATTTTAGTTTTATAGTTGTCAATAAAAATGTTATATTATATGCTTGCAACATGCAAATGTTTGTATGTGAAATTTACCCTTTACATGGGTCCTTGTTTCTGCCTTTCCTCCCAAGGTTATGGACGTTTGCACCGGGCAGCTCCCAGATAAGGAAAGCTAGTTCATTCTACAGGTCAGCACAACCTCAATTCAGTGAGCTCTCTTTACTCAAACTTACACTGATCCTATCATAATAATTTCTACTGTTATATTGGAATATTCAGAAGGAATATAAAATCCTACAATATTCCCATAGGCTAATACAGAGTATATCATAACATTATCCTGAACAATGGGTTTTAAAAATGCGTTTACAACATCCAGTTCATGTCAAGCAGATCAGCTCGGTTCCGGCAGGGGTTCCAGTTTTGTTCAGGCTGTGCTCTTATTGGCTCTGTCAAAGCCCCTACAGGATCCTTTATTCATTTCTGCACATCACAGGTGTGGGTGACAGCCTTTAAAAACCTGATACCTGCAAAAAACTTAAACCTTGTTAGCCGGGCTCCCATCTTTACATGCCCATTCTCATAATCAGTGGGAAAACCCCACAAAAGAAATGAAGCTGGTTCTATGAAAGAGCCATGCATCTGTCACACACCTGCCACAAAGGGTGCAAGTATCTTGAACAAGGGAGGAAGGGTTTAGGGTCACATGTGACATTTCCCCCCTCTGGCTCTTTTAATCAGTAGAATCAGTACCAGTAAATGGTGGAGGCTGTAATGCTCACAATGTCAACAGTCAATTTTTACCTTGTACATATGCTCCTATACGTTCTATTAATTCCAGTGAACATTTAGAATGACTTGATCATTTTGTATTAACATTTCAACTATTATTACTTCAATGTTTCAAATATGAACACGTTTCCAAAATTCAGCACGGAGAATCCGCTTAAATGAATGGCAGTGAATGAATGATGATGATTGAGATTGCAATTGCAGAGGATTAATTTGGCCAGAGGTCTTGTCCACGGATGCCCAACGCCTACCTGTGCGCGGCTGGCTCGAAAAACATGAACAGACACGTGCATCCCAGTGCCGCAGATAAGAAGTGGCTGTAGCCACCTCTCCCCGAAATGACGAGGCCGCCAAACCATGAATGAATAAAGAAAAATATTTAACGCTCTCCACAGTGGCACTCTGCCACCTAACCCCTAATTATTGAATTAATGAAAATCAGCAGCTGAGACACGGCCCATCCCCCAGAGCATGACTGCACTGAGGGAGAGAGCCCAGCCTCTCAAACCCGACCACGCACCCTGCAGAACTACTAAATACGAACTGCTCAGGTACGGAAAACCCCCCTACTCCTGAAACCTCAGGAAATCCGTGGCTGAGGGCAGCCCTTCCTCCAGGCTCTAAGTGGTCAACTCCCGTTTCGGCTTCCCAGCGCTTGACTGAGCAGCCGAAACAAAAAGAAGTGACAAGAATGAATAGTACAGAGAGCTTTTACGCGCTTGCTGATGATGTATTGGTTATGGGCGGATTCTCCTTCCAGAAAAGCAACCAAGTTTACAACTCTTGCTGCTTTATGAAATGGGTGTTTGTCATTCCCGACATCCAGGGATGTTCTAAATATAGATTTTTTCTATACAGTAAGGTGCTGGAAAAGCATTTAAAGATAATCCCATGGAAATTAATCCCCATAAATCACCTGTTCAGCAAATTCCAACGCTCCGACAGACCTAGATTATTTATTTTATTTTATTATATAACACTGTGTAACACAATTTTTGTTCCTGGGTAGTAAGTGTTATTTCCTAATTGCTTATGCCTCAAAAGTATAGAAAATGGCTATTATTCCCCACAAACTTTGCTTTTGTGACCAGGACAGTGATATTTCAAAATATCACTATTTCCAACGAGAAAACGGGAGCTTTTGTGTCTTTTCGTTCACATAAAGTCAGAAAAAAACAACATATGAATCCAAATTAACATGTATTTATACTAAAGTAATAGAAAAATGACTACAAAAGATTTAGAAGTGAGTAGTTTTTACAATTATACCGTAAATTTACAGTATTATCGTAAATCTCGAAAACTACTCACTTCTAAATCTTTTGTAGTCATTTTTCTATTACTTTAGTATAAATACATGTTAATTTGGATTCATATGTTGTTTTTTTCTGACTTTATGTGAACGAAAAGACACAAAAGCTCCCGTTTTCTCGTTGGAAATAGTGATATTTTGAAATATCACTGTCCTGGTCACAAAAGCAAAGTTTGTGGGGAATAATAGCCATTTTCTATACTTTTGAGGCATAAGCAATTAGGAAATAACACTTACTACCCAGGAACAAAAAAAAAAAAATAATAATAATTGTTACATGGTGTAATTATTATTATTATTATTATTATTATTATTATTATTATTATTATTATTATTATTATTATTATTATTATTATCTTGGAACGCATACCTCATGCAGCAGTTTGTAACAGAGAACAATGTGCTTGCTTCTCGATCCAATTACCTATTTGACATTTACGGCTATTAATTCTCAAGGTCTCTATTGAAATATGAGTGCAAGTTTTTCTTTCAACACCCAGACTCGAGAAATAAACTTCCAAATGTTTTATTTATTTATTTAACCACAGAGATCTGGCACCAGTATTCTCTTAGCTGATTTAGGGTCCCATTAAGTAGTGCTCCTATACTTTGGTGAGCTGCCATCAGCATGGCCTGTCTACTTGCTTTAGTGAGAATTACTTTTTTTTTTACTGGTTTTAAACAGTCTGTATAATACTCCCTGCTCCAACTGGTATCTGTCTCCATCTGGCACAAATTCAAATAGCAATGGACTGTCAGTGAGCAAATTAAACACTCTGCAGCTGCTGCCTGAAAGGTCAGATTTTGGTGTCCCTGTACTGCTCCTTGTGTTAATTCATCAGCATGGTTGTTGCCTATAATTGTAACCTCCTTCTGGTGGCCAGCTTCATGCTGAACTCTGGTTCTGCTCCCCCTTATCTCTCTCCATATATTGGCTTATGCTATAGGTTTACCCCTACAGTCCGAGTAACCATTCTCTTTCCAGGCTAGAGAGTGAATATCGCATGCTTGGGTGCAATAGATGGATTGTCACTAATAACACAGTCTCACTGAGCATCCCCAGATATTGAGCCAGCTGAAATCCCTTCAAGAGGGTCGTAGCTTCTGCTATTTGAAAAGACTGACCTGACACCACTTCAGAGTGGTGTTGAAATTCTTCATAAATTCCTGTGGCAAAGTGGTTTGCAGTGCGCAGGTGTAGTGATGTAATTACGAAACAGTAGACAGACAACAAAGTTCACGATCCAAGCAGAAAACGTTTATTTTTATAATCCCGGTCTGTCGACCGCACAGAATAATCCCAGGCAATACACAGGAAAATGTTTAAAAACAACGGGTTACAGTCCTGAAAGAATAAACACACACAAAGACACAAACACGATCACAAGTCCAGAGTGAGTGCTAAAGTGCAAGTGGTGAAATACAATTTATTAGTGCTCGGTGGTGAAGTGCTGTCCGGGTTTGGTGCTGGCCTTAAGCGACAGCTTCGGATTGCGTTAGCCGTCTAACAAGAACAAACAAGTGTAATTAGACACAAACAAACAAAACACTTGCGGTAAGTTTACAGTTCTCCTTTAGCAGCTCACTCTTAACCATTACCAAAGGAACAAATCACCTAGCCACGCCCCCTTTTGTGATGTCAGTCACGCCACCTTGGTTAGCGAGTGCCATAGCTCCGCCCCCTTTCTAGATGGCCAACTTCCACCTTTCCCTTGGAATGAATTGTCAGACCATCCAGTCCGAGGCACTCTGTTCCCTTTACACAGTGCCCTCACAGGTCGGGAGGGAGATTTATAACCAAGATTCATTCTTTCTCTGTCACAATTCCATTATTATTTTTTCCAATGGATAATCCTATATGCATGTCAGGTTGCCTTCAGTTCTCTGGCAGGATCCATTGGAAAATATCAACCAGTCAGGGATTGTCCTGCTGGTGTATTTCATTCCTCCCATTCTTGAAATGGGGGAAGATTCTGGATTTTTTTTCTGAGATTAGAGGCTAGCCCAGTGACTGTGATAAAGACTATTCTGAACAGCTAGCAAAGTGATCCATCTATCCCACCTTGGTCCCAGTGACCCCGTTGTTAGAGTAGCTAGTCCTGGGATATCACTGAAAACTTCAATAGGGTTGTCCTGGGCTAGGCTGAACAGAGACAGGACTACTTTAGTTAAGGCAGTGAGCATTCTCTCCTCATAACACAACTGCTTTTCTGTACTTGTGATATTAAAAAATACATTCTTAATAGGCATTTTATCTCCTTTATTCTTCAATACCAGAACTGCAGTTTGTTCACCTATATGGAAGTATGCTTTTAAAGGGTTACTGCTCACTCAAGTGGTAATGTCCTGCGCTTCTTGTATTAGTGTCTTAAACTGTTTAAGCCTAAATTCATCCTCCTCTGTCCAGAAAAATATTTACTGGGATATCTTCTGATATAGTGGAGCTGCTAATACTGAGTACCCTGATACTGTATTCCTTGCATAGTCAAATAACCCCATTACTGCCTGAAGCTGTTTCACATGTTTAGGTGATGAGATACTGCTTACTTTTTCATTGTACGCTGTACTTAAATTCATACCCTGATCTTTAATTTCCATACCAAGAAACTCCAGTTGTCCCCTGCAAATCTGTTTCCCTTTAAGTTTGAATACAAATATCTGCCTATTGCACTGCAGCAGATCTTTGGTCATGAATCAGGTTAACTTTCCTGACTATGTTGCCCTGATACTGCTCTGCCTACACAAGACAAGCCTTTGCTATCTCACTCATGCAGAATTAATTGTTCTGAGCTCCCTAGAAGAATACACTCACAATTATGAGAGGCATACTAACTGAACTCTCTCCTATATTTCATGCAGTGTCCAGCGTAACCATTACTGCTTCACTCAACCTTTGGCAAAATTCAAGACTACTGTAGTTATTCAACTACATGAATAATACTAGTGGCAGGCAGTGACAGCTGTTTCTCATCTCCTAACCTGGCCATTTGCTCAAATCTAATTATCACTTTCTCGCTGAATTATTGGTCCTAGTTAAAAAGTTAACAGCTCTTTTAAGGGGTCCATCCCTCTTGTTTGTGATCAGTTCATCTTCCTCTGATTCAAAAGTAGAATTCTGAAGCTTCTCATTTCT
>NW_024473267.1:0-50000 GCF_017654505.1 Polyodon spathula | reverse complement strand
GGGAAAAAATATGTTTCACCACAACCGTGTTTCTATATGCGGAGACTACTGTAAATAAATAAATAAAAATACAATACCACATTTTCAGTAACACTAACGACCAGCACACGCTGTGCTGCGAGGCTGTTCAAAAGGCGCACTGGACCTGCAGGACAGCTCGTTGCAGAGCTGAGTGTTGCGAGGGGTTTGCAGCCTAGCCTGTGAAATTCCAGTAGACTGCCCCGGGACTACCCCTGTACAGCACCCGCGACCCAGGAGCTTCCAGCAGCCGCGGAGACTGCTCCCCACGGAGTTACATTAGCGCAGCGGTGACCAACACACCAAACACTGCGATCTGTTTCAACGGACTTGGCGATCCAACAGTAAGGTCTGACCAACAATGATTAGCGAGATTTAATATAACAGTGTCCAATACTTAAATACTTCCAATACTTCGTTATTTCCAAAACCAGAATCGTATCGCACTTTTTTCCTTCTGATTTTACGCACTTACTGTACACATTCCTCAGGGTGAATAAAGAATTACTCCAACCAGACAAACATACCAGTAATCAAAAGAAAAGGCAGCAGCAGCAGGTAAGTTTTGATTTCCAGACATGCATCACATCTTAGAATTGCTGAATAGTATTATTTGCTTACCTTGCAACACACAGTAGTAAAAAGGAACCCTGGGCTCAATCGGCGCTGCTGTAGTCTCTGCAAACCACGCACGGCACAAGGGGCATCATTTACAAATAATACCCTTTAGTTTCTACTCCTGTTTAAGACATCATAAACAAAACATTCAGCTTTTTCCCCCCAGGACAAAAGTAGAACCGATTTAACATTTTTAATTCAGTGGTTTTTTTTGTTTTTTTTTTCCTCCAAAAACAGGAGAACCTAAATTATAATATAAAAATCAGTGCATTATATTGCAGTCCTGGAAGCTTACATTTTAAACTAAATCATCAACACAATGTGTACCCCAAAATACCCAGGACTCTGATAATCCCATACAAATCCAAACCCCAAAATACCCAGGACTCTGATAATCCCATACAAATCCAAACCCCAAAATACCCAGGACTCTGATAATCCCATACAAATCCAAACCCCAAAATACCCAGCACTCTGATAATCCCATACAAATCTAAACCCAAATACCTAGACTGACAATCCCGTACAAACCCAAACCCCAAAACTGATACAAGAACCTGACAATTGAATACACACTTGATACATGAAAAACAACACCAGACACAAAGAGACAGGGTACTTCAATATGCCCCAGACCAACATTTTGCAAAAAATACATCCCCTGAAACGTTTCTCAGATAAACACATACACACAAAAAGACAGACAGACATACATACAGGCAGTCATTAGACAGACAGCACACAGTAGAGTCACTTCCTGTGCAACAAGCAAGACGCCGACCTGACTGTCACCCTTTCCTGTGCATAGGCCTTCACCAACAATAACTGTCGACCCAGTGATTTTCACAGTGGAATCCACTACCCAAATCACTTTAAAAAAAGTCCTAGGAGCAGAGAAGCTGAAAGCCTTGTCACCAGAGTGCTTGATCCTGGGGGTGCAGAGTAAACCCGGGTCAGAGGAGAGAAATAACTAAGAGGGGCTGATCAAGCTCTTCACATATCCAGGGGCCAAGCCATGTACAGCTTGAAGCAAGACAGTCCAACATGCAAGCACAGGGGAAATGTGTTCAATTTTCTGGTCAATAGCCTGCTAACAGAATTCCTTACATTCTGGCAGCACAGCCAAGTATCCAGGCGGGTCACAACACTGTTCTAGGTGCAAATTACTTGAGGTTTGAAAATCAAGAATAAAAGCACAGTTTTTCACAAACAACAACAAAAAAAAATGTTCAATTTTACCAATTAAAACTTTATTGGAATGATACTTATGTTGCAAAATATTACAGACTTTTTAAAACTTTTTATAATTGTATTTGTCTTTTTTTTTGTCTTTGTCGTTTAAGATTCTCTAATGGAAGAGATAAAAAGGAAGATGTAAGACTGTGAAAAGGCAGAAATGGAGGATTTAAAAAAAAAAAAAAAAAAAAAAAACTTCGTTCCGGTGGTGGTGTTTGGGGAGGGAAGGGTTTAACTACACACCAATAACTGTGTCTCGGGAAGAAATAAAACAAACGAGAAAAGAAATCATGTGATTGTTCATACATTTAGAAATAAAAAAAGCATACCCCCCCCTCCCCCCCAAAAAAAACCTAAGACTGAAATGTATTTGTTTAAAAGTGAATGACAAAAAGTAAAAAAAAGGAGATGGCAATCATTTTCCAGCTCGGAGAAAGAGAGAGAAAAACCCTCACTCCAGGTTACAGCTCTGGTTGATCTGGGCGTCCGAGTTGGGTATTCAGCCTCCGTAACAAATTAAAATATAAAATACAGTTTCTGTTGCCAACGTGTAACTGGACTCAATGACTGCCCAATAGTTCTGTACACAACTCCAGCATATCTGCGTATAGCATAACATGGTCCAGAAACACTTCAATGAGAAGGCAGGAAAAAAAAAAGGTTCAGCGTTTTGATTCACCATGTCTGTTCGTCACAGCCACAATCTACGGGTTTCATTAAGAAACCTAATAAAATGACAAAGACGAGAAGCATGTGTCAATTCCTTCGCGACTTCTAGTCAAAACGTTTGGCTTTACTTTCTTTTAGTATTGATTGTTTAAGCTATGGATGACAGCTTTTCATTAAGAGGGGAATGCCGTTCAGGTCTCAGTTTACATACAGTACCTGGTAGGGAATCTTGCCTTACCATTGGACAGTGTGCTTTCACCAATCAGAACTCTGGCAATAACTTATGATCGTAAACAAGAGGACTGACGGTTCACTTGGCTTTAAAACACATGATAAAATAATAAACAAAATTAGACAAAGCCAGCGCATTTAAACATGATGTTGATCACAAACAAACAGCGTACACATCTTCATAAAACACTGATCTTGGAAAGCAAAAGTTTACTGCAGTGCTGGAGGCATTTCCACATTACTGTACAACTGGACTCCCTCAGTTTAAACACACTCGCCTCTGTAGAGGACACACGATATTTAACATTTCATACAAAATTCACCACAAAATAACAATCCCCTCAACTTTGTTTGTTTCAACAGCCACACACCAAGTTTTGCCTCCAAACCACAAGGTGGCGCTGGTCGTCTGGTGCATGACTTGCTTCAGATATTTCAAGATTTACATAGAGTGTTTAATTAAATGAAAGCTTTACTGAAGCACCATGGAGTGTTTAGAACAATTTACTTTCCTGTGCTGTGTCTCCAGCAATATCTCAGAATCGATTTGATATTTCGGATTTACATGCTGTACCCTGCAGCACCGATACTGGAACGGATCCCCCTCGAAGTGCTCAAAACGTGCCAGGGAGGTTCACGTTTAATAGTCCTCTTTCTTCCATGCTGCTTGAGGTTTTTCCCCCCATTGCCCCACAAACGCTCAGCATGGCTGTCCAGGGATTATTTAAATACAACACAGTTCAGCTGGTTCTCAGAGTGGAGTTTACAAACTTATCAGGGGTGGATGCCATTTTCGGTTTTAGATAACTGGCCTACAATTATCACAATAATTACAATTCCCATAAATCACATGAGTAAACCCATACATCTTCACTGGCTTCGCTTCCGCTGTACAAACTGCCACAATCAGCCACCAAAAACCATGGAAAGAATTCGAGCTGTATCAGATACAGTGCACAGCACTCCTTTCTCAATACAGGTAGATCATTTACCAAGTACGGGGACAAATAAATCTACATCACAATGGGTTATTGGTCCTACACTATTGCAAGGCATTCGTTCGGTTTTTTAATTTTCTGGAGTTTACGATGGATGCATATTAAAGAAACAGTGACGAAACGGAAAACATTTACGGTAATGAATACATTTTGAACAGCTTTTGGTAACAATTAGCCAGAGTTGTTTTGATTCCCCCCCCCTTAGTTAAAACACATTTCTTTCCTGGGAATTTTAAAACTTCTTTTCACAGTGTGATGTAAAGTAAGCAGACAACAGTGTAATAAAACACAGAAAAGGAAATCTTCTTGAAAGGGGTTGGCAGACGAACACAATCTACGCTACAGAGCTACAAAACAACTTTACAATTACCCCATTCCCAGAAAGATTACGCAAGAACGGGTCATCTGGAAATGGTTCTGGTGTCTGTTCACAACACAGCCATTCCAACCAGTCCTCTGTTCTGAAGCTCCGACAGGGAGTCCGTTTTCTAGCTGACCTTAAAAGTGGTCTGGTCATTTTCATCTCTCTCTGCGCCAATGAAGAGAGGTCTAAATATACTGTTACAAACTAACATTCGAACCTAAAAAAGGCTGAGTGTGGTCTCTATATATAATAAAAAAAACACAAAACACAACACAGCCTCAATTTGATCTAGTTCAACAGTGCGAAATGTCTTTGCTAAATCGAGTTTAAAAGTACAACGGGGAACTGCAAACCTTGGTGACAGCACGTTAGAAATGCAGGAAACATTTTCAAAATCAGCTTTTTACAATACCATGTATGTTACACCCTTTAATTATTGTTGGAAAAAAAACACACACATTTACAGCTTTAATAACTGAATATATTCCAAAAGCTGTATACTGTATTCCTATATTTAAGGGGTCAAATTGGATAAAACCATTTAAAAATGTAGAAAATAAAATGTTACTGTACTGTACTGAGCCAGGAATTTACCCTGTCCATTTTAAAACCCAACCAAACCCAAAATTAACAAAATGTATTAAAAAAAAGTAAATAAACAGCGTTGGTGTGCAATGGTCTTCTTCACGGAGCTGATTCAGTGGTTTGCTTGTAGTTTTGTAGCTGACAAAGCAGGGCTCTCCTCTTGGTTTCTCTCTCTCTCTCTCTCTCTCTCTCTTCTGGGCCGACTCTAGAACTCTGAAAACTCCTTGCCACATTTCTCTGTGAAGGACACTCTGATTTCTTCCTCCTCGTAGTCGTCGAAGTTGCTGGTGTCACCCGGGCCTTTGCACTTGGGGATGAAAGGGGCTTCCACCTGGAGTAAAAAGGTACAGGAGAATGCCGCTAGTGCCAGTAGACTAGAAAGCCTCGGTTAGGGGCAGCAGTGAGAATGCTGCTAGTGCCGTGTATTGTCCTGACGAAAGCGCTCACCTTTCTCTGGTATATTGCGATCCAGTCGGTCGTTGCAAACCACTTGTGGGTCTTGATGTCGACGACCGCGTTCTTCAGGTTCCCAAAGCGCTTGGTCAGGTCCACCTGCAGCAGGTTTCGCAGCAGGTCCTTCAGGTCCGAGCTGAAATGGGAAGGGAACCGGACCTGGGGGACAAGGAGGCACGGTCGCTGTGATAAGCATGGTGCTGCACACGGACGCTGCTTTAACTGGTTAAACAATTTGGAACAGGATTGGAAAAAAGACCACCACAATCTCATGAAAATGACTATTGGCTACATATTTAGGGATAAAGTCATAATTTTAGAAGAGCTACACTGTTTCTACCTCTCCCCCAGCTCTCAACAATGCATTCTGCCAGCTAGCACAAACTAGAATTGTGAAAAAATGATATTTTAACTTTAAAACTCGCTGGGGTGAATTTACACCCCTTTCCGCAAACAAAGGCTTGAAGACTCAAGTATTGTGTGCCAAAATTGTAGTTTGTTACGAACAACAATAACCATTTTGTTTGCGTCACAAGAAGGTGCACGGCCTTGACAGTTCTCATTCAAGTACGAAATGTAACCATTACCGAATGTGCATTTACCTAAAGACCCGAAACCTGAATGAGACAGAACAGCTTGTGACGCAGTCTCTCTGTCCCCAAGGGAAAAAAAGAACTGCGCACAGATTTCAGTCCATTTTCCATTTCAAGAGCAGACCTGACAGGAGAGCCTATTCAGGTAAGTGCTTGTTACTTTCTTATTTTCACATTTGTGTTTTTACACAAATTATATGTGACATTACAATAAAAAAATCGATGTATTAGTTTTACTAGTTACGCATATTTGTGTGCTACAGCCTGTTTGTTCTGCCTTGAGCCCCACGTGAAGCCAGCGGCTTGAGTCGCTCCTTACCTTCCAAGCAATGTCAGTCGGCTGACGTTGTTCTCTCTCCCCCAGGCTGCAATAGCTCCCGCTGGAGTTATTTCATACAAGCCCAGTCTGCCTGGTTAGGACAAGCCTGGCAGATGCTCTTCCTGCCTGGAGCCAGAGTACGCAAAGTTGATACTGATGAAGCGCAATTTGTCAGTTCTGTTCACATTTCCCCCCCCAAGTGCATGCTGGAGAAACGTCCCACCCGCGGCCCTACAGACCTCTCTGCGCCCCTCACTCCTGCACAGTGCTCTTCCCCTTCACCCTCTGGTAGAGAGGTGGCTGCGTCCTCCCCCCATGGCTCTGTGCCAAGGGAGAGCGGCATCGCATCCGAGAAAGAAGCCACACAGGAAGCCATCTTCACAGTCTTCCTCTAAGAAGAAGAAGCAGCCATTCCAAATGATCGGGGGACTCGGGAGCAGATGGAGAAGCTCTGGGCAGCAGTTTCCCACCGAAGAACAGTGCTCAGTTACTGTGCGAAGTTTCAGTGCCGCCTGCCCAGTCAGTCCCCTTGGGGTCCCAGGGGGCTACGAGCGCAGGATGATGTGCTCTCCCTCTCCACCTCCAAGGAGCTGGGCAAATAGGAGCGGGCATTCCTGTCTGAGGACGTGTAGGAGTCAGACAGCACATCCCCTATGGTTAAGCTCTCCCTGGTCAGCAGAGTTTCCACCGCTGATCAAGAGGGCCACTGCAGTCTATATGTACCCTAGCTACAGAAGGCGAGACAAGGCAGTGTTCCACTCCCCTCCCACCTGCCCTGCACCCAGACTTTCTTTTTTAGATTCAGTCGTCCTGGGGTCACTCAGCTACAGCTCCTGCTGTTTCCCCAGTCTACAGACACCCTATACAGGGTGCACGATGCGGAGAAGCTGGGCCTGGCCAAATTTCCACTGAGGCTTGAATTGCCGCATTGGTACAGGCACCTAATTTAGCGCTCTTGTCCAAGGACTATCTACCCCAACAAAGAGTGCCGGATCTCAGAGGTGATCCTCAAAACGTGCCTATTCACCTCCTCTCAAGGGGAGTTCCCAGAGCCTCAGAGTAGAGGCTTCACCCAGAGGGGGCGAGTCATTTGGGAGAGCACAGATGTCTTTGCCTTTCAGCTTGCTATGTCAAAACTGATTAAATCTCCCCAGAAGCTCACTTCCTGGAGGGGCAATTTTTTTAAGGAACTCAGCAGCTGCAGCCACCTGTGAAGGATATTGTTCCTGCTGGAGGCTTAACGTGGTGCTTGATGCACTCATGAAGCCTCCATTTCAGCCCTTTTACTCTGCAAGCAAGAAAGACGCTTTAAGCGATCAAAATTTCAGCTCAGCTATCACCTCCACAAAGCGGGCAAGAGATGCCGGCATTCTCTGTTGCGAAAGCCTGCTTAATTTTTGCAGAAGCTGAACAATTTGTCTGCTACGGGGTGAAGTCCCATGGTCAAACCCTGTCCAAGCAGAGGCTGGCCAAATGGACAGCAAACAGTCAGGACTGTCTGACTTGGCCAACTTGCCCCCTCCAGAGAAGCTCACTGCCCATTCCACCAGGAACATGGGCTGTACTCCAGGGTGCACCTGTCTACAGGCTGAATATCATGGATCCTCAAAACCCTGGCTTTGGAACTAGCGTATTAAGGGCAGCTTCTCAGTCAACCCTTACAACACAGCCATAGAGGGGAGTTTCTCCCTCAGTTTTTTTAGCCCTAGATATTTGTTACTGGGGTTCCGAATGGTTACTCAAGGCAGCCTCAGCTTGGCCTATTAGCATTCTCGCCATGCGGCAATCTTGTGACAGCTTGGGTATACTGACCCATTCGGTAATGGTTACAGTTCACACTTGAGAGGGAATGTTAGGTTATTATCATAACCCTGGTTCCCTGAAATAGAAATGTAACCATTAACCTTCACTGCGTACACGACTGCAGCCGGCATGTAGGAAAAGTGAGGCAGAGATCTGTGCACGCATTCCTTTATACCCTCGGGGGCGGGCATGACTGCGTCATGAACAGCTTTGTTATCTTATTCAGGTTCAAATCTTTAGGAGGTAAATCCCCATTAGATAATGGTTACATTTCTATTTTTAGGGAACCGGTGTTATGATAACCTAATGTTCTGTATGTTTGTGTCAAATGTTAACATGTTCCCTAGCTGCAGTGAACAACTAGTCTTTTAATCCAGATACAAGGCCAGTTATACAACAGTAGTCTTCTCCTTTCTAAAACTGGAACGGATGCTAGCGAATAGGCCCTCTATCTTTTACTGTGTTGGTTTATTCAGCAGTGCCAGGATACAATCACTGCACAATGCTGGAGCAACTCACCTTCCCAGAGACGATCTTCTCGTAGATCTGGATGGGCTGGTCTGCAAAGAAGGGGGGGTACCCCGCTGCCATCTCATAAATCAACACCCCCAGGGCCCACCAGTCCACTGCTTTGTTATAACCCTACAGAGGGAGGGGGGTGAGAGGTTAGCTCACTGAATTATGTAAGTACAGAAAAATGGACAGGACACAACAGGAACCTCATGATAAATAGCACTAAACAATGACCACATTCTTTGTCACAAATGGATTAGCGGTTGTCTAGATAGATAGTTCAATTAAAAAGGGCACGTGTAGTTTTGTATAAGCCTCCAATATCATGACTATTCTAAATGCCTCTTACACACAAAGGATGTGTTTTCAAGACTTGGATAAAAATGATCTGGGCTTTGTAATTCTATACTTTGATTGACATTACACACGCACACACCAGATTTCATAATCGTAACTATTTGTAATCTGGAGAAATGTGATCCAGCAGTGAGATTTTATGAAAACCATAAATCAAAACAATCCAGATAAAAGTAATCTTTTTGAAAAGCTGGTCCCTGGAGATAAAAAGCTGGTGTTGGTTTTTACCATGGCTTTATTTACCAGTTTGCCACGGTTTTCCATGTTTAAGTATTCTTTACCATACCTTTTTGCGCTCTTCCATGTTTTCACTGCACTTTATTACACGTTGACTACTGGAAGCTTGTTTAAGTGTCAGTATGCCTGGTCTCCACTGTGTCTCTTCAGGGGGTGTGAAGCTGTGCTCACTCACCTTGCTAAGGATGATTTCGGGAGCAAGATACTCTGGGGTCCCACACAGCGTCCAGGTCCTGCCTTTCACCCGCTTGGCAAACCCAAAATCTGTTACCTGGGAAAGAGCAGAGAAGAGGGGGTGTACGGAGCACTTCCACAGAAACCAACACTTCCTGAAAGGACTCCCATACCACCAGCACAGAGACAGCAGAACAAAATGAAGCCACCCAGTCAAAACACTTATTTTATTAAAAAGGGGTTGAGCTACTGAAGTCACCCCATGGCCCCGATTTTTATTTGAAATAAATTAAAATCAGAAAACTAGAGTTATATATAGAACTATAGAGTTTCACAATTTGCACATTATTATTATAATAATAAAGTAGTCTGGTATACTATACTAACGTTCAAATATACCCGCTTTCATTTTTTTTTCTTTTTAAATGTAGGTTACATTTAAAATCAAAAAGTACACAACACACAAAACACAACCTACATATACTGGATGCATAGTTCGGCAGAATACAAAGATGGATGAAACCACAGCATGGAATCTGAACTTGTAATTCTGTTTAGGTTACTTGACAACAAGACTATAGCATCCTCCACCCGCTCCCCCAGAGCCTCGCTATTTAAGGCAAACCTAACTGATAATTACTAAAATAATTCTTTACTGTAGTAGGCTTATGTTTTGTTATCTGCTACAGCACTGTGACCTCAGAGTTGCTGGGCTTGTTAAAACAGTTCAATGCACTTCAAGTAGAAGTCAATCTTGAGCACCCACTCTCGGAACGACTGCAAATATCATGAAGTGGTAAGTTAATGAGAAAAAGGACAGTTCTCTTTAGGGTCTGCAGGGTCTACTTTAAGGAGAGTCGATTGCACTTGCTAGGACATTCCATTTAGAGATTGATTTTCTTTCCTCTAATGAAGCAGCTGCTTCCCCCCGCGCTGTAACCCTGCCGCAGGGATTGAAGGCCGGGGCCCTACCTGGATGTATCCCTGATGGTCGATCAGCAGGTTCTCTGGCTTCAGGTCCCTGTAGATGAGGTCGAGAGAGTGAAGATACTCAAAGGTCAGGACGATCTGGGCAGCATAGAAGCGAGCGTGGGGCTCACTGCGGAGACAAGAGGAGAGAGAGCTTAAGCACAGGCTGGAAACTAAACTGCACAACTGTGGGGTGTCACAACCACAAAGCACAGGATGCGCTTTCATTTTAAACAAGAATGTAATTAACGGGGCTCTAGAGCAGCACATCCAGTAAAGGCACTCCACCCGGAGCGCAGGATGCGCCCTGCAGCCTAGACATCGCTAGTTCGAGTCCAAGCTATTCCATTACCGACCATGGACTGGAGCTCCCAGGGGGCGGAGCATAAAGGGCAGGGCGCCGCCCAGAGGGGGGTGGGGCTTGGGTTGGCCAGGGTGTCCTCGGCTCACGACACACCAGCGACCCCTGTGGTCTGGCCGGGCGCCTGCGGGCTTGCCTGGAAGCCATCCAGAGCTGCGTTGTCCTCCGACGCTGTAGCTCTGGGCTGGCTGCATGGTGAGCCTGCACTGTGTAAAGAAGTGGGCAGCTGACAGCGTGTGTTCACCTTCGCCCCTCCTGAGTCAGCGCAGGGGTGGTAGTGGTGAGCTGCGTTTAAAAATTGGACATTCTAAAAATTGGGAGAAAATAAATTAAAATTGCCAACTACTAAAATTAAAAAAAATAAATAAAAAGCAGAATGTCATTAACATGCATCAGTTGCTACAGCTGTAAATTCACAATACGAAGACCTCCCCACATACTCAGATTCTGAGAACTTTGGATACACAGTTTCTGAATAAAACTCTGAAGGCATACATTGGGCCATCGCCAAAAAAACACCACCTCTTCCCCACTCTCTCCCTCTAGTGGAGAAAGCAAGCACTGCAGGACTCACCTGAAGCGTCCAATTCTCCTGAGGTGTGAGAACATTTCCCCCCCAGGCACGTACTCCATCACCATGTACAGGTTGGTATTATCCTGCAGGGAGCAGAGAGGGGACAGAGCTGTCAGCAGCCATGCAAGGCAGAGCTACACTGTGCACAAGCCTGTATTATCACAGCAGTATCCCATTTCAAAGCCTCTGTCAAATCAGCAGTATCCACACAGGCTCCAGTACCTTGAAGGAGTCCTCCAGCCTGACCAGGAATGGGAAGCTGACTGCTTGGAGGATTCTCTTCTCGTTCAGCGTGTGTTCGATCTGTTTGAGCTTCACCACCTGACCGGAGGATAGAGAGAGTTTATGAAGCTCAAACACACTGTTCCAATGATTCTTCTTTCCTGTTTCTTTTCGATTATGTGGGTTTATTATAAGAAGCACGCGGTCCATTGCATTTCAACCAGAATGATCACATTTGAAGATTTGATGCCGTTTATTAGATCAACTATGTAACTCAAACCAAGACTCCAAAGTCTCTTCTTCAGGTGCGTTTTGTAAAAGTTTCAACCATGAAAATAACGAGAAAGATTTCTAATCAGAATGTGGTATGTACTTCTACTCATTATAGAAGTCTCAAATATCCAGTTTTGAAAGAATAATAAAATGTGTTTTATCTGAAAGCATGATAAAGTTTGCAAACCATTCTTTCAGTTAGTGCTGCACTTCCTTGGTCCTTAGCGGCAATCTCTTAAAATGCCCTGAAGACTTGTGTTAATACAAATTTTTTTAAAAATAAACAGCAACAGATTCGCTAGTCTATCGCCACCATTCCCTTGATTAACACTGCAATGCACAGGAGAGTACAGAGAGCCCGACGGACTCTGACTCACCTTCTGTTTATCCAGGATCTTCATGGCAAAATGCTGGCCTGTCTCTTTGTGCTTCACCAGCATGACCCTCCCGAATGACCCTGTACCCAGAGTCTTCATCCTCTCAAACTGATCCAGAGAGGCTGTGTTCTACAGGCAGGGGAGATTAGAAAAACACTAATCAGCAAATCAGCTTCCAGCTCTAGCAGGCTCCAACTAGACAGGAGATGCCAGCTGGAATGTCACAGCATCAACTGTGAATCAGAGTTATGTTTTTTTAATCTCATTTTCTGGAGTATTTTCTTAAAACCTCTGACAGCGGAAGGGTACCTGACGAATCGTTACAATTTAAAAAAATTCAAGTTAAATTCAAGTTTTAAAGTGTTGTTTTCAAGAAAACCATGATAGTTTTCCAATAGGGATAGCACCCTTTCAATGAAGGCTGTACCGTTTAGCGGTTGACCATGACTTTCGTGAGCACCCTCGACTCCCATTCAGTCCTAGGCCCCGCTGAATCAGGGATCCATTTTCCAGCATGAAAAAATGACTCTGCTAATTAAAAAAAACGGCAATATTCCGCGAGTAAAATAAAAGGCTAAAATGAGGTTTCCCTGCCACAGAAACTATTGGCTAATAGTAGTATGTATTATTGTTCATGTTACACTTGTGTCTATGTTGCATTTTAGTTTCTAACTTAAATTCCTCTTGAACTGTAACCTTGTATTACACTGCCACACATGTAAGCCAGTCTGGGTAAATGAGTCTGCTAAATCAAGAAATGAATGAAATTCTAAGCAAGTTACATGCTTACCAGCGCCATTAAATCTATTAAACTCCCTTTTTTTTTTTTTTACTTCAAATATTACAATCCCAAGAAAGATTATTTATTTCAATACTCCAAAAATGCTAATTCAAAAGTATTCATATTCTTTGATGCTATGATAGGATTGTCTACAAGGTGCTAGGAGTTTTAGAATGATAATCCAGACTTTTCTAGAATTCGGTTCTGCAAAATGCTGGATTGTAGGTGAACAATCTTAGAGTATAAAAGGGTTAGGCATAGGATGATTGCTGTCATTACCAATAAGTCAATATGGGAAAAAGTAAATAGCTATCTGAAGACCTTAGGCAGAACATTATTTACTGTCAAAGCTATAGAAGGATACCAGATTTGAGTATTTGCATTTCCCAATTTCAAATACTGTTTCTATTATCAAGAAGTACAAGACTTATGGCACTGTCACAACGCTCCCTCGGTCTGGAAGAAAGGTTCTTTCATCAAGAACAAGCAGAACAATTGTAAGGACGGCTAATAAAAATCCGAGATTGACTGCCAAAAGATATTCAAAGTGAACTGGCTGGAAGTGGGACTGGGGTTTCCATTTCAATCGTAGGTCGAGTATTGCACGGTGAAGGTCTCAATGGTCGCAGGCCAAGGAAAAGGCCACTCAGGCAAGTCACAAGGACAAATCGCTTAGTTGGAAAAAACGGCATTTGAATGATGGACAGGAGTTCTGGTCAAAGGTTTAGTGGCGTGATGAATCTCCTATCTGTCAAGCATCGAGGTGGTAATATCCTTCTATGGGGTTTGTTTTTCCTCCAACAGCACAAAATTTAGTTCCAACACATGGTAAAATGGATTCCACAGCATACCAAAAGATGTTAGCCAATCACTGGAAACCCTCCGCTACAAAACTTGGTTTAAAGCGCAACTGGATGTTCCAACACGACAACGATCCAAAGCACACATCAAAATCTACTTCAGAACAGTTAAAGAATAAAAAAATCAAGGTTCTGGAACGGCCCGGTCAAAGTGCCAATTTAAATCCAATTGAGAATCTTTGGTATGAGTTGAAGGCTGTGCACAAGAGAACGAGAATCTGAATGAACTGGAAGAATTTTGCTTTGAATTATGGTTATAAAGATCGCTACAGAATCATGCCAAAAGCTCATTGACAAATATCCTAATTGCTTGCTAAAGATGCCTCAACTAGCTATTACATTTCGTTGTCCTTGTCCTGGTATGAATACTTTTGGATTAGCATTTTTGCAAAAAGACTTGTAATAAATTGTAGACATTATTTCTTGTAACTTTTTCCTCCTCCACAAAAGCAAAGCTTTTGCTACAAAAGATTTCCTATAATTATTTGTTTGAGAAATTTCTAGAAATTATAAAATTCTCTGGGGTGACCAACTGACCATCTATTAGTTCCACTTAGTCTTCGTCATCCTGATGGATGTTGTTAAAACAGAGCTGCCTTATTCCAGCTACAATTGGTCTCTTTGGAATGGCACCACCTCCCTTAATGTGCTTGTCAAAAAATCTTCCCAACTGCCAGTTAAACCACTTTGCACAGAGGAATGTCGGCTTTTACACACATTGACAAAATCTGAAACCGTTTCCTGCAGTTCTTTTGTAGTTTTAATACACTGAAATGATCCAAACACAGTGGTCTGTTAGAGTGTTTGATGGCTCTGCTGTTTCAGCCTCGTCTTGTTTAAGTTTCTTTTCATTCAATGTATGTTTAGCGCTTCCCATGTGTTCTACAGTGGTCTGCCTACGAGTGTAATCTACAGCCTTGCTGCATGAAGTACAAAACAGCACATTACCATCGACGAGAAATTCATCCTTTCCAAACTCACTGACCCCGATCTTTAGGGGTGATTTCTACTGTTTTCAGCATCTTTGAACTGCTCTGAATACTGATGTGTAAGCGGAAGCCTCATTCAACACTGAACCCTCAAATACCAGAAGCATTTATTAGGAGGAAAAGTTGCCCCTCCCGACGTGTAAAACACATTTCCAACATACAAACCCCACATTTTTGTGTTATTCCGCAGCAAACAGATTCTTAGGATCCCCATTGAACTGATCTCAATCCTCACCTTAACCCCCTGTCTGCCATTCAGTCCTGGACTCGCTGTCAGCTTGAACAGATATGTGAAACCCTGTCTTCCAGAGTTAGAGGCATGAAAATGAACAGGAAGACAAAGAAATTCCCAGGAGCATACCCATGTCCGGCCACTTGGGGTCACTGTAGCATATTTAGGAAGGGACAGCAAAAAACTTGCTATGGTTTGGGGAAATAAAAAAAAAAAATAATACTTTAAGGCCTGGTTCAGTATAATACAACCACTACCTGGGCCACATTGCCTCCCTCCCTCACTCACTCCCTCCCAGCCCCTCTGCTCTAACCACTAGAGCCACACTACCTGTGTCTCTGCTCTAAGCACTAGAGCCATACTGCCTCCCTCCCTCCCAGCCCCTCAGCTCTAATCACCAGAGCCACACTGCCTGTCCCTCAGCTCTAACCACTAAACCCTGCTCCAAAGCTCCTCCTAGGTTTCAACTCCAGATGGACTGCTCCAGGTTTTAATTAATGTATTGAAACTAGAGACACAGGGCAATATGAAGCAAGGCTCTGGGCTTCCCCTCTGCTCCGTTTAAGTACTCAGGCGGCAGACTTAGCCAGCACCCAGAACTAGATTGTGCTTATTTCAATCTCACAGGTTTTCCCAGGCAAATCAACCTGACATTTGGAGAATGAACAAGGCCTCCTTGTGTGTGAGTAAAATGGACAGGTAGTACAGTGGGCTAACTGCAAGAGCAAAAAGCTTAACATGACTCTAGCAAATCCCCTCCTCAGCAACGTTAGAGCTGGGAATATTGGGAAGCAGATCTCCATCGTCTACAACCCTGTGGAAAAATGCAAGTGCGACACACATGCATAGGAAGACAGCCATCTTACCACTTCTATCTCTGTACTGTATAGTGGGTACTGTCGAGCAGGAGAATCCAACCCGTAGCTCGCGAGTCACATGCTGCTCGTGAGGCAGTTTGATGTTGCTCGCAAGAGCCCACTGAAGACACAGGCTAAAATGTGTAGTTTGTCATTGACACTATTCACTGATCTTAAAATGCACATCACCCAAGAGTCAGCTTTGCAAAAAACAAAACATTAATATTTATCTGTGTGTATATAGAGTAAAATGTACTTATGTAACCTCTATATAAAACATCAGCAAGGCAAACAGTTTCTTACTGTGTTCAAAATGAAACCGTATATATTTTTTCTTCAATAATAACGAGTTGAAAGGTCACAGCACACAGGCAGGCACCTCTAGTTTCCAAAAAAGACCAGGAAAAAAAAAAAAACCCAACAAACCAGATAAACTTCACGTTTTATCTACAGTTTGTTTTAATCTTACAGTCTGAAGTATTTTGTTCAGCAAGGTTTAGTTTTGGAGAAAGTTATTTTCAGACTACGTGGGTACACTGCATTGTGAGAAAAAAAGAAATAAAAAAGGTAAGATTAATAAATACTTTAAAAGGTGCAAGCCCACTTTGTTTAAAACATTAATTCCCGAAGCGGTGTGGGGTTGGGTGGGGGTGGGGTGTGTTGGTGGGGGGGGGGTGGGCTTGGGGTGGTTGAAGCTGGGGGGGTTGGGGGCTTGGCCGTTCGGGGGGGTTTGTTGGTGGGGGCTGTGCTGTTGTTGGTTTTGGATTGGGGGGTTTGTGGGTTTTTTGTGGTTTCGTGGGGGTTTGTGGCTGGGGTGTTGTTCTGGGGGTTGCTTTGTTGGGCTTGGGGGTTTCTGGTTGGTTGTGGGATCGTTGGTGTTCCCGGGTGCTTGGTGGGGGGTATGGGGGGTTGTTGCTGTTGCTGTGCTGGGTTTGTTGGTTTTTTGGTGGGTGTGTGGTTTTTGTGCTTGGTTGGGGGTGTGTGTGGGGGGGCATGGTTCTCTGGGCGGTTTGGTGGGTGGGGCTTGTTGTGCTGGCTGTGGTGGGGTGTGGGTTTGGTGGGGTGGTTGGTGGGTGGGTTGTGGGGGGTGGGTTGGGTTGGGTTTGGGTTGTCCTGGGTTTCTGTTTTTTTTTTTTGGTTTTGGGGTGTCCGGGTGGGGTGTGGGGGGGGGGGGCTGTATCTATATGAAGATCACAACCGGGAATTTACAGTAACATAAAACCTGTGTTCAGAATTTCAACAGCTGATTAGCAGGGAGAAAGCAAGCGTTCAGACTGGATTATAGCTGGAGTTTGCTGTGGCGTTTCTATAGCTGGAGCTTGCTGTGGCGTTTCTATAGCTGGAGCTTGCTGTGGCGTTTCTATAGCTGGAGCTTGCTGTGGCGTGGGGGGAGTGGCTGTTTGCCAGGTGTGTGTGTGTGTGTGTGTGTGTGTGTGTGTGTGTGTGTGTGTGAGAGAGTGTGGGTGTGCACTGCTGTAGACTGGCATTCTGTCTGCACAATAAACACTCAGTAAAAGCATTATTTGCTGTCTGCCTGACTCTTTGCTTGATAAACCCGACAACAGTACTTGTAAGCGCTACAATACTGCCTTCCCATGCTTGGGAACCCCACTCACAGCCGGCCGCTACAATACGCTGAGTTAATTATTGACTATATACGGCAGCATTAAAAGGGGATGTGAGGCTATTTGTTTTAACAGGGTGCTACATAAAAAACGAATACAATATAAAAACCTGAGCTGGCTGCACAGTTACTCGTGCTGTTCATGGTGTCCACCAGGTGGAGCTGTATCATTCACTCGTCTGCTGTGTGTTATGAATTATAGCACAAGCCTCACGGTGAAATCTATTGTTGTGGCTCGCGTCTGAAATTGTAAAGGTTGGACAGCCCTGCCCTCCTCGAATGAGGGTAGCTCAATACCACGGGAGAGCCCCCCCAAGGGGGTAGTGTGGGTGGTTCACCGCTGTCCGTCCTCGTGACAGAAACGACAACAGGACTAACGTTTACGGAGTACTCCGTTTACATAATAAGGAAATTGTATGGAGGGAAAAAAAAAAAAAAGTTTCACCCTAAAATGAAACAGCCTAATTCATTACTTTCCTCAAATAAAGCTGTATAGTTGCTTTGCAATGCAGCGTAATATATGTATATCAATTTCAGCGAATATCTGCCACTGCTACACCTACAATATGAGACACCGTTCGAAGGACTTCAAAACTGACTAGAAAATGAATCTCAAATACTTGTAATGCACATATATGGTGCTTTGACTGTGCTTGGCTTATTAGAATGCTTAAAAAAATAGAAGGGATGCAACTGGCATACTAGGCTCATTACGATCGTGTTCAATGAGTAGCAATACTTTCTTTACAAGATGTATCTGAATAGAGGGATGTAACTTTGTGTCACAAGACAAGACCACAGCTTAGCTCACTGTACAGTTAACCAAACAGTTCTTGAATGAAGTGTGTTTACAGTTGGTATGTTTGTCTTAAAATTGTCCCTCATTAAAATCCTCATTTGATCTTCTTGTGCATCACACCAGGAGACCATCAGACCCAGCCCATGTATCATGATGCATGACATTAGGGTATCCTTACCTGTGCTGGATTCTCCCATTTCTTCAGAAAATCTTCTTTGGCTTTTGCGAGGAACTCCTTCACTGTAACAGAAAAACATACAAACAAGGAGTAATACTGAGCAGAATAACTGCAGTCCTAATTCACTGGGCTGATACCAGTGGTGATGCCAGTAACTAGGGGTCGTGGAGCGGGGCAGCCACCCAGGGCACAAAGCCGCGGGGAAGGAAAAAATTACTTCAATGCATTGCCACTCGAGTAATAATTTTGTTCTGCAGTTCTCAATGTTTTCACTTGAGAAGTGACCCCCCCCCCAGTATGAAGATCGCATGTGCCTCTGCACTAGAAAAGGGCACACGTCACTTCCTTAGCAACGGTCTTAACGACCACAAACCTGGTCCTACACAAACCAACACCACAGAGTCACCACTTCATTGTTATTATGGCATATCTGTGTCGTTCGCTTCCCCTGGGGTGTGCTTATTTATTCGCTCCTGCAGCCTTCAGTACCAGCACTACTAGAAACGCAATGAAATAGAAAAGGAGGCATGTTTCAGAACATATATCAAGCACCTACATAATGAAGGATCACCAAAACATTGATAGGATAGACAAGTAAGATATTAAATTTATAAGGCAAATAGATAAAACGGCCCTTTAAATTCACCATCATGAATTACAAAATGTGGTACCAGTATTTATTTATTGGAATAAATTCAGAACAAAATGACCCCCCCCCCCTTGCTATTTCTAAGCACCATTATAAAAACAAGTTTATCTGATAATTATGTAGATCTTAATGCATTAAAATACGTATGTATAAAAGAAGCACAAAATCCAGTTATTTTGAATTACTTCTTTTTTGGTTTAAAATAGCATACAAACCTGCATGGCTCCTGCTATTTTGGATCGTAGAGAAACGGAAGAATTCTTTTCACAACTATATAGATGGAAATGCGAGTTAATCTTTCTGAATCTGCTTCAAGCCATTATGTCATTGCATCCACGTTTGTTACGATCATTTGCAATCCATGCTTTTTTACAGTACCAATCGATGATAGAAAAAACGCCACTGTGGCAAAGTGATTTGTAGTGCACTGGTGCAGTGGTGATGCGGTGCTCAGGAATGATTGATACAAGACAGTTCACGGGGAAAAAGCAGCTCTATTTACTGACCAATAATACCTGGCTCTACACAACAATGTGCATCGCTCAGGCAAACCACGAGGTTCAGTCCCGAAATAATAATAATAATAATAATAATAATAAATAATAATAATAATAATAATAATACACTAAACAAGACACACAACACAAGTCCAGAGGGAGTGCTCTTAGTGAAAGTGGCGATTTACAGGTTTATGCGTGTACAATGGTAACGTGTAACCGGTAATGGTAACCAGACTTAATTGCTGGAGGTTCAGCTACAATTCCCAGAGGTTAGGTTCTACAATGACAAGCAGACAGTTAGCAACAAACAAAACACTTGTCACTCATGGTAATTAATTACTTCCATTTCCCAAAATGGATCCTCTCAGTAACCACATCAAAAAGGAACAGATTACATCACACCCCCTGTTATACCCTTAGTCACGGCCCCTGCGATAGCTAGCCCAATCACATCTCCTCCAATGCATGACTGACACATCGCGTACTGCATTAGGGTGATGACTTCAGGCATTGTGACTCCGCCTCCTTAGATGGCTGGCTTCCGACTGACCCTGGAATGAACTGCCAGACCATCCAGTACGAGGCACACTGTTCCTGTTATACAGCGCCCTCACAGGCTGGGAGGGAGATTGTTGACGAGGATTCATTTGCTCTCAGTCACAGCCACACATGAACTTAATTTATAGAAGGATATTAGAGATATTAAAATGAGGCTGCTAAAATAAATCTAAGTAGTTTTTATTGTTTACAGCGATTCTGCTAAAAATCCACAAATGCATGCACTTACTGATCAAATTTTAATTTGAAAAACGACAGTTTAATTGTCCTTATTATAAGCACACAGATTGAACTCCAGCCCTGACTAACAAAAAATGACTATATAAAATAAACTCATTATCACTGGTTGGTACTGAAAATGAGTGGATTGAACATAAATTGAAAAGGCAGGAAACACAACTTAGTTAAAACGTTTTAACAAGTTCCTTTCCTTTTTAAAGTAAAGTCTTGTTCCTTTCAAGAACATGTTCAAAAAGAGAGATTCTGAAATAACAAGTTAAAACTATGAAATGTAATCAAAACTACGAAATGTGAGCAAACATATCATCCCAACTTCTAAACACCCAAAAAGGCGCAAAATGCCTAGCTATGGCTCAGTGAATTCCTTCCCTCCCCAGTCCTCCAGTCCTGTAAAACACAAACACAGCTGCAATCTTTACAGCTCTGTCAGTTACTACAATACAAAGTCCAAACGGAAATCTGATTTTGACAACTCTCCTTCAGAACGACACTGGCTGGATAGAGCAGCTGGAAAACCACCAAACACCGAGGAGGTTCAGAACAAAAATGATAAACTGAAAGCTATCTGGGCATCATTAGAGTTTTGATTTTTTTCTTCTGTTTTATATTTTAATCTAAAATCAACCAGTTTAGCAATGCAAGGGCATGATTTGAAACTGATTGATCATTTTTGGAACAATGTTCTTTACATTTTTCTTAGCATCATTTAAAAGGAGAACACATTTTTCAACAGTCTTGATAACAAGGCAACACATTCAGTGCACACTGTACAGTGCTATACAGTGCATTTTCTGTTTCCGTGTGGAGTGCAGGATGCTCCCTATAGCCTGGAGTTCACCGGTTCGAGTCCAGGCTATTCCACTGCCGCCCGTGGACGGGAGTTCCCAGGCGGCAGTGCACAATCGGCAGAGTGCCACCCGGGAGGGGGAGGGCTTAGATCGGCCAGGCTGTCCTCTGCTCACCGCACACCAGCGACCCCTGTAGAGTAGCTGGGCGCCTGCCTGCAAGTTGCCCAGAGCTACGCGGTCCTCAGACACTGTAGCTCTGCGGTGGCAGCCGTGGGCCAGGTTCAAATAAAAATAAAATTTGGCA
Organism: Polyodon spathula; assembly: GCF_017654505.1. Classification (NCBI taxonomy): domain Eukaryota; kingdom Metazoa; phylum Chordata; class Actinopteri; order Acipenseriformes; family Polyodontidae; genus Polyodon; species Polyodon spathula. The sequence goes on along the minus strand of NW_024473267.1, from coordinate 28,697 downwards.
TTTCAAATTGGGGGGGGGGAATCTGAAAAATAAATTTGCCGATTCCAAATTAAGAAAAAAAAAAACACACACACACACACAACACACAAACACACACACACACACACACACACCACACTACGCCATGAAGGATCCCACTGGTTTAACATACAGTAGGTAACCTGTTCCATCCCCTCTTTGTAAAAGTAGGGTCTCCTACAGTCTAAAATCCACTCAAACTCTACCACAGGCCTGCAGTGTTAAAACAGGCCAAGTACTCACGACCTCTGGGTTGCTTCTGTGTGTTGCTTCATTAACATACACACCTCTGTTTGCTCTTGAAGCGTTTGTTGTAGCTGACTTTGCAGTTTTACCCGATAAGAAGTTAGAGAGTCCAGGCACAAACAAACCTGAACCAAGTGCTGAATGTGGCTCTTATATGAAGGTGGACCGAGGAGTTAGTTAGACACTCTAGAAAAACATCCAATATCTACATGCAGTACTAGTGCTGCTGCATTTATACATGTCCACAATCCAGTTCAGAGAATGGCTAAGGCATTAGGTAGTCTTAACAACTCTGGGCTGTCCGCCACCAAGATTTCAATTTCTTGAGCATGTTTTTGTGCAACTATGCTGATGAAGGCACCCTAACTGAAAAACATTTATCCACTTGAATTTCTGTAAACGTGGAATCTTTATTCCAAACTGCCCCCCCCCCCCCCCCCCCCCCCCCAACACACCCCCTCCAATAACACACCTCCTACTGACCTGAACACCCCCTCCAATAACACACCTCCTACTGACCTGACCTCAGGTGAAAGAATGTCTTTTACTTTGCCCATATTTAAAAAACAACTTTGAAGGCATGTTGTAGAATCCTCCAGGTAACAGAATACAATGTACCTTTATCACTACAAAACGCCCACACCTACAGAATACGAATTACAAACACTGAAATATCTGGGTTTGTTTCTTATTGTAGTGGCACATCAATAAAGTGCTTGATACTTTTAAAGTACACTATTCTCCAATGAGCTGCGGCCCACGTGACATCAGCTCAAATTAAAAACAGCCTAGAGAGTGTATGGGTTTGTTCGAGCTGAGCAGGTGAACAGGCCAGACCAGACTAAACGGCTCGTTTTCTTGTTCACGGAGAGAGGCCTAAAGGACCAGGGGCCCCGCCGCCCCTCACTGTGCCCAGGGGCCCTGCCGCCCATCTTTAAAGCAATTACTGCTTCAAAACAAGTGACCAGATCTCCCATTTATGGAAGTGTAAAAGCAAAATTAACAGTTCTATATTTTGTTTTATTTTACCAAATTAAAAAAAGTTTGATAGACACTTACCATGAAATGAAATGTACTATATTGATTTGTATGGCATTGCAACAGATACAAAACATGCAGCACTTCAAGTCTCCACTACTAAAGGTTCATGAATTTCAAAAGACAGAAAGGCAAAGTCAGCTAAAATGTGTAAAAATATATAATAAAATAATAATACATTTCACAAAATCACTCAGGTGAAACAATGCCTTGTAATTTTACCTCAAACATCAATATAAACCTTTCAGGAAGGTCCCTCAGCTCATAGAATAAAAGTTTTCATACCTGTACCTCTTTGAAAACACTAAGAAGAATACAGAATAAAAAAAAAATTAAAACAACAACAAATACGAAATAGCATTTGGGACACTTGCAGGGTTAAATACATTACAGCCGTTTACTTCAGGGTTGTAATATTTTTCTGCAACAATATACCTAGTTGTAGATGTCAAAGTGGTGGTTTTTTTCCCCTTTCATTTTGGCGAATTCAACCTCTATATGTTCCGATTAGTTTTCTTAGCATTTAATATTGGTCGTTTGTAACAAAACATGAAATAATTGAGGGCAGTCAATTAGCACAATTTACTGTCAACATGGCCTTTAACTGAACTAACCAAATCCGTGAGAAATCAAGGGAACATGGATCAAATTGCTGCAGTAAAAACCGATATCAATAACACTGTTGAAAGCAGATGGATTATATTTCATAAAATATTGTACACAATTCTAAAAGCTTTTTTGTTTATTTAATCCAGAGTTCATAAATTAAGATGTTTTTGCCTAAATTTTCACATAGTTTCAGATCCCACCATTTAAAGACACAGGTTTTAAAAGCATGGGGCAAGTGGTGTGTACTGCAACTTCCCTGCCCTGCCTCAACACAAACTCAACACAGCCAACAGCCACTTCATTTCTGGGTATAAAACCATCTACAGAGGGGTCCTCAAGCGGGTTCATATTTGTAAAACTTGAGCGGGTAATCAGATTAGACCCAGGTACACAATCAGAAATGCTCAATATTGGAGGCTTGGCGTAAAAAAATGAAATGGCTGGCACACTTTGAATAAAAAACACTTAAGAAATCTTGAGAAATAATTTAACAAGCAGTCTTTAAAAAAAAAAAAAAAAAAAACACACACACACAAGCCCTGCTTTGTTTTCACAACAGTAACAGACAGCGTTTAAAGTCGACAGGTTTAGATACAGTGCAAGACCAGCATGTCTGGCTGCAACGTAACCCTTCACACTCCCAGAGTCCTGACCCTCCAAGCTTCACTGCAACCCTTCACACTCCCAGAGTCCTGACCCTCCAAGCTTCACTGCAACCCTTCACACTCCCAGAGTCCTGACCCTCCAAGCTTCACTGCAACCCTTCACACTCCCAGAGTCCTGACCCTCCAAGCTTCACTGCAACCCTTCACGCTCCGAGTCCTTACCGTCCATGCCTCCTCCCCTTGCTGCCTAGTGCCTCCCTGGGTCTGCCCTACAGCATTCTGAAGAGGGGCCAGAATCAACACCATTTAAGGGGGAGCGGGCAAGCAAGCCCAATGCCCAGCTCTCCTCTCAACTCCAGTAACGCTCCTCTCCCTCACTCCACGGTCAGTGTCACTTCCTTTCTCTTCCTCCGCTGCTGTCTCCCTCTCCCTTCTCTGCCTCGTCACCTCTGCCTTTGTTTTTACACAAATGTTCAATCAAACTGCAAGCTGGTTTATATCAATATTTATTCTGCAAACACAGAGTAGCCTTTACTCCACAAAATCAATCCCAGCCCTAACAGGAAGGGGAGGTTTCCAAACACATGGCCACAACACCCACAGATATTTAAAGGGATACTTGAGTGAAAATAATTGTCAGGTCCCTTTTTTTAAAACTATTTCAGTAGGTACGTTTTTTCTGAGTCAGTACCATTAAGAGCTCATATTGCCAAGCATCTCAAAATAGATACTTGAATAATTGCAACATGTGGTTCTTATTGCAATTATTCAAATATCTGTTCTGAGATGCCTGGAGTTCAGCAGCTGCTTTTAAATGGGATTGCTAGATCAGTCTGTGCCTTTATATTACAGCACTACAAAATGCATGCAAAAGAAATCTATAACCTATATACAGGGCTGCTGATTTTTCAACGATTGCAGAAGTCCGAAACTCCAGTTTTGTGTTTTTTGTAATGGGTTTTTTGCACTACACATTCGATTGATCGATCATGTTCGAGTCAATACCATTAAGAGATCATATTGCCAATTGTAAACACGTACAGAACAAAAAAGCAAGACCAACAAAAAAAATGGCAAAGCACTGCACTCTTCTGCTGAAGAACGTAAACCTGAGCTACAGCGCTCAAGGCAGGGCTTGCCCAAAAGTAAGCAAATACTTAATTGTGTATACAATTATTGGTTTAGTATATTCTAAAACTGTGGCAACGCAAATGGAAGCTTAATTCAAGATGTACACCAGGTGGCACTATCTCTACAGACACTTGCTCTAGCTTGCGTTAAATATTTCTATGGTGAAAGACAAATCGACTATCACTGAAGAGCTGATCCTGCAACACCTGAAAAAGGGGAGTGTTTGCGTGGGCACAGAATAGGAGCTGCATTACCACTCAGAATGACTACAGCAAAGGTAAGAGGGCAAAAATATACATTCAAATATGACTTTGTTACTTCATGTATCTTGTTTAATCAGAGAGTTAACACATATCCTACTGTACCCAAATCCCTTTAGAAACAATATAAAACTAGAGGCCTTCATGAAACCAGGAAACATCCTGTTGGTTGCTATTGGTTACAGGAGGTGGCCCCTGGCACAATTCTAAGTTCCTCCTCCTGTCCCTTGAGGCCTTATGATCAGGTGACTCCCTGCAGATGTCTAAAGGCCTTCTGCAGCAGCTTGTGTTGCCACGGCAATGCCAATACAGTATAGCCAGGTTTGTCCAAGGATTAGGACCCCGCTTGGGTGAGCTTTCATAGTCCGTGTACTGCTCCCTAGCTTGGCTAAATACAACAATATTTTACATTGATTTAAAATTTCAATTTGTCCCAAAAGTAATTCAGACTAATGTATTTTTTTCTTTTTAATTCAGATTCAACCTATACGGAATGTACACTTCAGCCAATAATATTTGTACACCGCGTGAGAAATCTATATCCCACAGCCGCATGCACAAGCGATCCATTCAGAAGTATTATTATCAGCAGAACAACTGCACATACAACTTGCATAGCAGACAATGTTATTTGCATAGGAGAAGATTGTAACATTAAAAGGACGTATAACCCATGTCAGATAAAAATGGTTAAAAAAAAAAAAAAAAAAAAAAAAAAAGGAGGAGACTCATCTGAGACTAACACCAAGCCCCCATCCATTTCAAAATGTCAGCAAAGCAGCTTCCAGGAAAAGAGAACACATGTTTAATGGGCCAAATCCTTTAGATCATTTGTTTGTAACTGGTATAAATGTTGCCAAATATAAACAATCACTTTTTTCTCTTTAAACATTTGATGACATCACTTTATCCTGTACTGTACTGGCAGGGCAATTAACATCACAGTCAAAATCCAATGTCAAATTAAAGCAGACCGACTTGGAGAGACCTCTCCTATTGCACTGAAATGCATCGGCTCCCTTTCTCTGAAAACAGAATGGAAAAAGTCATTTGAAGTGCTTGTGCAGTACTGTATTCCAAAAGGTCCAAATGTAGGTGTTGAAAGCAATTCAAAAACCGGTCCTGTTCGTATCCACTGGCAGTAAAACTAAAACTGCACCAGTTAGGATTGCTGGTCACTGGCAATAAGCCTGTTATTTGTACTGTGAGCCCCACATACTCTATGAACATACTGCAGCAAAAACTACAGAAAGTAATGGACTCTGATCATATTAGAAGGTTTCTATCTCTTTCAGTACAGAAACATCTGCTTATCCACATGAGCACATTCTTTAGCACAGAGTTATCAAGTTAAATCACAACTGGAAATATGTACATATAGCCTGATCCATCACACTGTGATACTTGATGTTCTCACAATGAGATAAGCAGATCTCTTCATGTAAAACTCCAAGCTGTAAGAAAGTATTTCAAAGGCCTGCTTGGCTCCTAGAAAGAATTAGCATTCCCTGCTGCTGTGCCATGGAATATAGTGCCTACAGGGGCACTGCTTCCCAAATCAAAGCGTTGTGGAAAAACAGCCAAAGATTTTGATCAGCCCGTGGCTTCAGTCATATCCTGGCAATTGATCCACACCAATCGATCAACCCAGCCCCCAGTCGCTAAAACCCCCCACTGACGTCAGACGGGGGACAGAATAAGGTCAACGGAAAGCAGCGATATAGAACAGCCGAAAACAACAATTGATCAAATGACAGCTTTGAGCTGCTGTGCTGTGGTGCAAAGAGGTCACTCCCCCATTCCAGTCAGCCTCCATCCTCCAGTTTAACACCCTTAAGAGCGCCAGTCAAGACTTTCAAATCAATTCTCTGCTCTGTTATTTTCACACAGGTAACAGGTAGCCAACCCAGGCTATAACATCAATTCTCACACTTGCATATGGCAATATTATCACTGGGCCCCCTTTGAAGGAATGTCAAAATCAGATCTCATTAGCACCATATACTCGCTGTGCCCCTCAGACTGCGGATCCACAGCGAAGCCAGACCTATAGTGCTGGAGGACAACACAGATCTGAATAGCTCCACTGCAGACCCGCAGGTGCCCCATCAGCCACAGGGGGGCACTGGTGCGCGGTGAACCATGGCTTCCCCTACCAACCTAAGCCCTCCTTACCCTGGCAGCGCTCAGCCAAATTGTGTAAATGGCTTTATTTTTCCACAGTAAGCATGAATTCCATGAATCAGAACCAGTGCTGTGTAACATCAAATTCTCTGTGAAAAATCTAAATGTGTGAAAAAAAAAATACAATTTTTAGCATTTCAAAATACATTGATGAAACGTTTGCTTCACCAGCGGACAACATGTTCTATGAAATGCAGTGGAACTCACTTCCTGTAAAATGAGGAAATACATGGTATAGACAGTTTTAATTTAAAAAAAAGAAGCTTTATTTACAGGACACAGACAAGCGCTATATTTAGCTCTTGTTGACAGGCTGACTGAGTTAGTAAAAAATACCAAACATTTGCTAATTTTACCCTTTTTGACTTTTTTTATATCTTTTTATTGTTACAAAAGTAAAGCGACCTATATTTTTGTAACAACTACTGTGAGAAATTACTCAGAAAACACGGATGAGCGTTTGTTTGAATTAAAAATTGACATAATAGGCTCTATTTATTTGGTGTTGTTTTATGAAGGAGTATGAAAATCACCTTGGTGCCCTGGTGTTGAATTTGGGTTTTGTCTTTCTGCCCCCTAGAACTACCTTGGCTGAATTCACACCCAACGAAGACAGCACTGCCTTGCCCTTCATGACCTTGACTTCATGCCCCGATACACCTACTGAAGACGGATGTGTTTAGATCACACAAACCCATACAAGACACAAATCCCCCTGCCACGGTCAAACTCAAAAAAGGTAGAGTAACATGCAGACCAATGCTGTTCATCCACTGCACTGCTGATGTGACAGTTCATACAGAAGCCTCCATTTCCCTCCACATTCAAGAACAATCACTTGTGCTAAAGAATGTCCCAACCAAGTTTCATGACAAGAGGATAAGCAGTTCTCCTGACGGATGTTGGCGACATGCACGATACAATTCCCAAACCCCACAGATTTTACTACAGGCTACAAAGAGTGTAAAATCAATTGTAGAATTGTGACGCATTGCAAAGCACTGTATTTAAATACTGTGTGCTAAACAATGCACATTTAAATAATATAAAAACAGAACTATGAATACTAAAGCAAGTCTACCTTTTCATTGCAATGCATAGTTTATAAACCAGTGGTCTCAAACCCAAATGTGACCACACCCTGCCAAACATGCATGGGCCACCACCAGACAAGTTTACATGCGCTAGAGAGTTTAAAATCCATTCTCTTACTAGCAGCAACATTATCACGACCCCCTCATTGTAGCTCTTGTTTACATCTGAATGCATGCAGATAAAACAGCCACAGCAGTTTAAATGCCTCGTGATGCACGCGAGATTCTTCCCTCGAGTGGTCTTGGGATCATGTACCAGGCTGTTCACATTTGAAACTTAGTGTAGCAAGAAAAAAAAAAAAACAAGAAACCAAAATATCTTCTGCACAGCACAAAAGGGTGCAGTGAGAATGTTGCTAAAGTTACTTAGTGGAGGAAAACTGATTTTTTATGAGGTTTATTCTCGGTAAGAGGACGGTCAAAAGCGCCCATTCAAACCAAGCTTCTGAGCGTCAACGTTTGACATGAGATTCCTTTTATCTAAATAGAGATATGCAGGAAGTGAACTCTGTTCTGTAGCAGCATTCAAAAAAGAGCAGACAGACAATCCAGCCAGTTCCTTTGCTATATAAATAAAAACAAGCTACTTAATTCCAAATGTAGCTTGCAAGCTATTTATATACATGTACTGTAAGCTTTTTCATGCAACAAAACCAGCATTAAGAGAATGAGAATTCCATTAGCAATGCTTTCACACATTAAATAACATGCAATACTGTAGAGATGGGGCCAGACTCAGACGCACAGCTTTGAAAATGTCCTCCCTGAATAATTAAGATGTTCTGAGCAGCAGGCTACAAAATTTAAAAGCTACAGCACGCCAGCCCCATCCCAACAATAAAGCCAGGTTGCAGACAGCTTTCAGAACAGAAATGAGCTGGTCCTGCAACACATACAGAAAGACGCAGAGTTTCTCTGCTTGCAAAGTGAAACTGCAGTTGGTAAAAGTGAAAAAGAAACAAACAGAAACAAAGAGGCGGGCCTGTGATAATGCAGCTTGTGCTTCTGAGGCAGTACATGCATTTGAAAGTTGAGGTTAACACTTCCTTAAAGCCGGACCAGTGACATTTTAAAGGCTTGGCCTGCCACAAGACAGAACGTGGCAGTCATACACACACCAACCAAACCCGACTCACGTCTCTTGCCGTCTTCTTGGTCCTCAAACTCAAATTCAGTTCCCCCATCAGTTTCCTGGCCCCCATTTCGGGGACTGCGCTGAAACAGCCGTCCCGCCAGCCTGTGAAGAGCCGACATTGCCAACCACGGTCCCTCCCACTGGCGCACACCAGGGGGGAGGGCAGAGCCCTACCGACAGACACAACGAGCGGATCAGAGCAGCACTCCTGCGAGCAGTAACCACAGGTAGAATGAGACACAGCCGCTGTTACCAGCAGCTCTCTGAAAGCATGCTGCTGACGCTTCAGTGAAAGACACGCGTTCTACTCCAGTAGGGTCATAGGGCTTCCTTCGAGTTACTTTAGACAGGCACTTCCCATACTTCCATTTCAAAGAAATCCTATTCTCCCAGCCTGGTTCATACAGTCTATACAGCAAAATCTACTGCATTACAAAAAAAAAAAGCAGCTGGCCATCACTAGCCTCAGCATGTAACACGTATTGTAACAGTATAAGAAAGCTTTCTATTGAAAAGGTCCTTCTCAACAGTTTCTCCCTTGGCTGTGCCCTTAAGCAAGGCAGCTAAAGTTTCCAGCTTCGCCTGTGTGAAGCAGACTTTACAGCACTGAACCCGGACTGGCAGTCTCTAGAGGCTTTCCCCAAGGTAACAGGCAGGGTTTACAACACGGTCCTGTTTCAAGCAGTGCAATTAGAGCCGTTCTTCCTCCAGCTTTCCCAGTATTGCTTTGCTCAAAGAAGCTGCACTGGACAGGGCACGTCCTGTATTTACAGCTGAACTATTTTTGGTTTCAAAAGGGGCTGTAAAATGAGAAGGCTTGTCTTAACAATCCATCACCCTAAATAATGTAGTAATAATTAAAACGAGGCATTCCAAAGAAAAAAAAAAAAAAAAGAGTTCCGATTGTCACAAAATAAAATGAAACCGCTCAAACTCTTCTGCAGGCACAGAACTTTGTCAGGTGTCTCCGCTTTTTCCATTCAGGTACCTGCCAATCATTCGAAGACAAACAAAGTCCTGGGCCAGGTCCCTTTCCGTCGTCCAGCTTGCAGTCTTCAGTGTCGTACTGAACAGAAAACCAAACCAACTTTCCACTCCACCCCCGGCGAAGACAGACGACTCAGGAATGCAAGACTGGCTCAGGTTGCTGGCAAACCGGTTCCCTTATCCTCAGGAGTGAGGCTGCCCAGATGAATAACTGCTTCTCCCCATGCACAGTCTCTCTGCATCAATAACCAATACATCCACCTCAGGATCTCAGAGCAGGAAACACCAGCACAGTCTCTCTGCATCAATAACCAATACAACCACCTCAGGATCTCAGAGCAGAAAACACCAGCACAGTCTCTCTGCATCAATAACCAATACATCCACCTCAGGATCTCAGAGCAGGAAACCCCTCCAGCACAGCGGCACACCCTGCTCAGATCCCCCCCCTCTGCACAGTGCTTGCAAACAGCAGTCAAGACGGAGGTCTGCGCTAAACAAGAACACTTTCAGCACGGTTTAGCCCTTAACCAGGAGGCTGAACAGAAACATTCCTTCCGTTAAAGGTTTACCTATTTGTCAAGCTATTTTGTGTTTGCCAAGTTTGGCTATAAGATACATAAGGATTTTAAAGCTTTTCCTACCAGATTAGCGCTAATCTTGGACTGCCCAATGTTAATTTAGGTATCAGTGAAACCAGCTGCGAAAGGGATACAGACTAACTTTCATTCACTGCATTCTTGTGCATGGTAGGAGGGAATTCAGAACGTGTCTAACGGTTTGAAAATGAGCTATTTTACACATGTGGTTGTTTAAACTTGTATTTAAAATTTTGAAGACTTGAGTTTTAGAAAGTCAGAAGTCTCACACCCTTTTGCTTCCCCCGTGTTTTTCACACTGCTCGGTCTCTACCACACAGAGGGGACAGTGAATCCAAGCCACGCCACTCCTTGCCCACTTCATTATCAGAACTGATTTTCTAAACCCTCTTCAGAGTTTCTTCGAAGAGGGTTTACCATAATTTCAGTGAAAAATCTGGAGTAAAATAAACATTGGTATCCCATCAAATTACCTGTCAAGAGTATTGACTCATTGATTCTGCTCTCAATTTCACTATAGTTGAACGTGTCAAATTAAAAAGGTGTCAAGCTGCACAAATGGAAGTTCTGTTCAGTAACAGTACTTTGACAAGCGTTCAGAAGCAAACTAAATGATGGGGTCCATGATTGAAGTCTTTAAAATCCTGAAAGGAGTTAACATTGTTGGTTAGGGCAGCACAGAAACCAGCTAGAAATGAAGTGGAGACAGAGTTAGGAAAGAGGGAAGGAGACACTTGGTGAGGGTATGGAATGGGCTACCTAGTCATGTTGTTGAGGAACAATCACTTGGATCCTTCAAGCTTGAACTTCACAAAGTTCAAGCTTAGGTTTGTAAATGCTCTCATGTAAAAACTGAGAAATGAGTGTTGGGTCACATTCCTATTCCACAGGGTTCGCTGTACAACAGCTCCACAGCTAGGTGGTTAGTGTATGAATAAAGTGTCCCAGGTTACCAGGTGTACAAGCATAGCACCAATAAATGGTGTAGGAAGCGAGGGACAAGCCTTGACATGCCAAACAGCTCCTCCTCAAGGAATGGGACTGAAACAACCTTGATTTGAATAAAATACACACATTGTGCTCCTGCTTCAAATCACAAGCAATGCTTCAGAGCAAATTGACCATGCTTTACAGAATAAGCAGGGTACAAATCTGCCATGAACCAAGGACACCGACAACTATACTGAAAAAATAAAGTCCCTCTGGAGTCTGTAGGCCTACTACTTACAGGCTCCTTAACACTGAAATCGTATAATGGTCGTTCTACTCAGTACAGTGTGTGTTACTAACATTGTACAAGGTCACGAAAACACCAGTAGGAAAACAAAGGCCCTGCTTTCTCTATTTTTTGTTTGGTTACCCATAGCAACATCACAGCTGGCAGGTCACCTTCATCATTACCTGCTGCAGGTAGCAGCGGGGAGGGAGTCTGTGGGCCTGGTGCTAAAACTGCCTCCTGTACCAGGACTGAAAACACAGAAGACAGAAGAAAACAACAACTTGCACCACACACACTACAGAAAGTGTCTGCTCACAGTGTCAACACACTGCAACAAGCAGACCTTCGTTCTTCATATCCAGGTAAACACAGAAATTAGAGCTGGTAGGAGTATCATGAAACTCTACTCACTACATGCACTGCACACTAATATGAGTGAGGGCTCTAAAGATGGACTGCAAAGTGCTAAATAGTGTACAGTACCAGGAACTCATTCCTGCACATGCAATAGCTGTGCTGAAGAACATCCTTAGCTAGTTTAAATCACGATTCCACATGTCCTCCCTACTCCATAGTGTAGAAGACAGTATGAAACACAGTTAAAAGATCATTATTGTGAGGCTGGCTCTGCTATTGTAGACATGCTGGATCTCCAGCTGTAAGGTTTTCACCACATGATCCACCACTGTTGGTTAATGCCTGTTCTGAACTGTGCTCCGTTGATAACAATAATACAGCGACAGTAATTCATGACATGTCACTGCAGAACCGTGGGAAACTGTTTTGGCAAGTATAAAAGTTTACATAAATTAATCATTAATAAAAAGGTCAGCTATGCGTGAACTAGATGCTTACTGACCAGTCTAACAGTTTGGTTAAGAGCGAGCGAGAGAGAGAATATATATAAGTTTTTTTGTGTAGCCTATATATTTTGAAATTTGAAAAAAAAAAAAAAGTTACCAAACAAATAAATAGTTGTTATTTTTTTGTTATTTTTAAATCTTGGATTCTTCAAAATAGCCACCCTTTGCCATAATAACAGCCTCACAAACACAAGGCATTCGGTTAACAAGTTTCAGCAGGAAATCACCAGACATGTCTTCTCAGCTTTTCTGCAGCAATTCCCAGAGATGTAGGGCACTTGTGGGTAGCTTTGCTTTGACTCTTCTGTCCAGTTCGTCCCATACAAGTTCTATGGGATTGAGGTCTGGAGACTGGGCAGGCCAGGTCATTGGATTGAGTTGTCCTTCACTTTCCTTCTTCGCCAGATAATTCTTGCACAACTGAGGTGTGTTTCAGGTCATTATCTTGCTGAATAATGAGGGACTGCCCAGCTAGCCGTAATCCTGATGGAATGGCATGCCTCTGAAGTATGCTAGGATAGCCATGCCAACTCTCTCACCAGCAAAGCAACCCGAGACCATGACACTGCCTCCTCCATGCTTGACAGTGGGAACCACACATGCAGAACTCATGCGCTCACCCTCTCTGCGTCTCACAAATACTCGGTGGTTGGACCCAAATATTTCAAATTTTTACTCATCGATCCTTAAGGCCGACTTCCACTCCTCAAAGTCCAGTTTCTGTGTTTTACGGCCCAGGCAAGTCTCTTCCTCTTATTCTGCACTCTTAACAATGGTTTCTTTGCAGCAATTCTTCCAGTTAGGCCAGCTTCACGCAGTCTCCTCTGAACAGTTGAGGTTGAAACATCTATACTTCTAGTAGCATTTAGCTGAGCTTGCAATTCAGGGGCAATTAATCGCCAGTTTCACAGACTTGTGACTCGAATGAACTTGTTCTCTGATTCTGAGGTCACCCTTGGCCTGGCTGACCTTGTTCGGTCCTCATGAGTGCCAGTTTCTTCAAATCGTTTGATGGTCTTGGCCACAGCAGTTACATAGACACTTGCAAAGTTCTTGCGATTTGTCTCAGATTGACCTTCATTTCTTAAAGTAACTACAGTAATTTTTCTTTGCTTAACTGAGCGTATTTTGCCATTTTCTGCTCCCTTACATTCAGGCATGACAAATTTGTCCCTATGCTACCTATAATTATAGTATGGACCCTCACCTGTTAACAATAATTGCCGACAAAAGGTTAATTAGGTAACATGCTAGTTAACTCAGAGAATATCTGACAAAGACACCTTTATACTTAGGCTAGTGTTCTAACACAGTGTTATACACATTTCAGACTTTTAACTGACTTGGGCTTCAGACTTAAATCCATTTCATTGAAATTGACAAGATTTATATTTTCATTTAAAAATGTAATTCTGATCATCATCTTATACAAGTACACATACCATATAATGAAACAGTTTTATAGACAAGTTTATACAGTTAAAAGCATAGATAATCATGAAAAACCTGGTTTCAAGCAGGTGTACTCAAACTTTTGACTGGTACTGTAGGTCTCAAGTGTGCAGTTTTGAAAGAAGCACGTGTTATGCATTTTCATTTGAAAACGGGATGTCTGGCACGGCACCAGAGACAACTCCAGCCTGCTTATCCTGCCGACCGGGAAATCTGTTTCACCCCAGCAGTGTCCGAGTCATGCCATTGGCTGAAAGCATGACAAGGAACTGGGGAAGCAGCAGCCGATTGGTTATCGATAGGAAAGCGGCCAGTAAAAGAGGTGGAGACAATTCCAGGAGGTGCAAGATAATCTGAAAGCATGGCTTGCAAACAGACATTTCTATAACAGAGTAGGACTGGCTATCCTGTTTTTAAATGCATATATTTTGTTCTAAAATGTGTGTGTTTTTCAAAACTGCACTTTTGAGACCTATGTCATGAATGGAGGTGCATGCTGGGGAACAATTGTGAAGAGTGTGAACACCTTTGTGTCTGAACAATTAGGATTGCAGGGCTGCTGCTCCTCCGTGATCACAGAGGCACTGGGAATGGAATTCTGCAGGGTTGTCTTTCTCCTCGCACTACACCCAGCCAGGTTCAGTTCATTCATCTTGTGACTATTCTGCACATTTCGCTGTCATTCCATTGATCAGGTACAAGTCAATGCCATTAAAAGATCATTATTGCCAGTAGTAAACAAGGAGAGAACAAGAAAGCGAAAGACGGCAACAAAAAGAAAAATGGCAGAGCACCTCATTCTGCAATGCTGAAAAAACGTGCTCAAGGTGGGGCTTTCCCGAAGCAAGCCAAATTAATTGTGTATTTCATTATGATTTTATTTTCCCCACACTCTGCCCATTATAGCTTTATTAAATGCAGGTAATGTTAAGCCATGACCATTTCTTAATTAAATGATATTATCTGACAAAGAAACAAGCTCAATGCTATTCTCTAGCTATACATTTTTTAAAAGGAAATTGGAACAAGTCAGTCAGCACACCTTTAAAAATATATATATTTCATATTTTATCCTGGTTATTATTATAATGCCAGTAAAATGCTAAACTTCATTTGCAGAGTACTGTACATAGGATTACTCTCACATGACACTGCTGGACTGGTACTAAATGGCTTCATATTATTTATTGTTATTGTAAATGCCAGCAATAAGCTAAACAGGTCTTTTCAAAACTCCTTCATTTGTAAACTGAAATATATTGTTAGTGGAAGACTAAATATGATTCTCACAACTGCTGGACATTTGTTTTCTTAACTGTTGTATTATAGTTAAGTTTTCCTGTTTATTTTAAAATGCCAGCAATGAGCCAAGTGATTTCTACAAAAATTGCGACAGGTTTGAAGTGTCTTCAGGTGCTTTACTTACTATATTACAGGAACAAGAGTCTAACTGAATCTTGGCTTTAGTAAAAACAAATTGTGGCAAGATTTATTAATGTACTTCTTATCTTAACTATCAGTTAGATTTGTTATAAATGTCATGTTTAAATGATCAATAACGTTTACAAAAACTGAATTTCCCGTTCCTCAGAATGGGAAATCAGTAGCCCTACTGGAGCCAGAGACAAAGCTGTGTTTTCACCCTTTCAAAAGAAATCTCCTAACAGTGGAGGATTAGTGTTGAAAGCACTTTGTTCTTGTAACATGCAGTGAAACACATGACTGTCACAAGTTCAGGGGAAAGAATGAAAGTGAGCCAAACCCTGAACTGAACTGTTAAGGTACTATTGCGTTTACAGTGGGGGTCCCATGAATAATGCATCAGACCAACCAGCTTTCCTGGGTTCCATCGATTTTACACAATGTGATAGGATTTCAATAACAGCTGGAATAAGAAATAAAAATAAAAAAGGCATTTGCCTCAAATGAAGATAGTTCAGGTACTGTCATTATACCTGAACCCCATAGAAGCGATGGCAGCGTGAAGAACAGTAGGGCTCACTGCTCACTGTGCTGTGTGGAGCGGACTTGTTTTGTGGTGCGGACAATATTCCCGAGACTCAATAGATTATCTGACTACTCATTTGCATGCATTACTTACCAATGCATACAGGACATTGTTTAAAAGTTTTTTTTTTGTTACACAACTGAACAAAAAGACCAAAAACATGACTAGGTAACTCCTCCCTTACCCTCCCCACTGTGTGAAGAAGTGTCTCCTTCCCCCTGTCCTGAGTCTATCGCCATTTAATATCCAGCTGTGTCTCCATGGTCCTGGTTTCTGTGCCCTTTTGCAGCCAAGCGTGTCACAGATGTCACCCCACAGCCAAGCATTATAGGACCAATAACCACACCGTCCTTGTTAAAAAAAAGTGTTGAGACCAGACCTGGGGTCAATTACAGCAGCATTGTTTGTTATTCTGTTAAATTACAAAATAGTTGCAATTATGCTGCAGTAATTGCAATTATAGTTGCACTAAAAAAAGTAACAGATTCCCACAGTAACATGTTTACTCTGTGTTTTCTACCCAGCATCACAGGTACAATGGCGTCAGTGAAAGAAGTGGACAATGCCAGAAGAATGTTTGCTCCGTGTAAAATACAATATGGAACTGTGAACGAGTCAGCTTGTAATTGATCAATTATATGCTAATTACAAACAGAATTACACAGGTGTGCCAAGGCTCGGCTACAATGACACCAATTGCAATTATAAATCACAACTGTAAAATCTGTTTGAGGCAGCAGAGTGAAATATTTGTTATTTCCAGACTCTTGCCAGAACACACTGAATCATTTCCATCCAAAAAAAAAAAAGGTTGTGTATGATTACAAAATATACAAAAAACGATTTAATTCTCATAAGCAGTCGATTCTTAACGTGGACCGATATGGATTACAATTAGTAAAAGTGCCTCCGCCCGTCAGCAGTTTAAATACAGTATAGAAATGTCAACGGTGCTCAATCATCGTGGGTAAGCAGCTTGTTATAGATCACGATTATGTTTACTCAAGGCAGCAGAATCCTATTTTACTACAGTTTACTTGAGAAGCGATCGTCTCGCGAGGGTGCCTAGTTTAACTGCCCTGCGGTGTTACGTGTAATGGCCTTTGAATTTAAATGCCATTACAGTACAGTAATTTATTGTCAAGACTACCACTGCATTTGAACATTTGTGGCCCCCCCCCCCCCCCCCCCCCATCTGCGACGCAAATCTCTGCTTCACAAAAAACTGAGATGCAAAGCTCTGCAATACCCCCCCCCCCCCCCCCCCCCCTCACTGTACCACTACACAACCCCCCTCCGTCTACATGCATAGCACACAATAACAGTGCTGTCAATACTATACCACTGTAAATACCCTGGGGCAAATCATGAATTATTGAACCACAATTTATTACACCCAACATAACCAAAATAAACAACTGCAACGAAAATGTCAACGGGTTGCACAACAATACAGACATTGCAGAATAACTGGCAAGCCTTTGCGTTCAAAGAGTTGACATTTCCAGTAAAATAACCAGATGGTTATTACTGGAAAGGCTCTCAACACCAGGAACCCAGCACAACCGCAGAGCGAGCGAATAACTCAGTGACTCAGACCAAGTAGAGCAAGCCTCCTGCAACAAGCAACACAGAGCTTTAGAACTCTGGACAGTACAAAAACTGCTCCGGGATTATAAAAAAAAACACTCCATAGGGCATGCGTGTGACAAATGAGGATTGAATGCCTGCAGAAGTCTAGCACCTACACACTGATATGTTTTAAATTGTTTACGTCCCGCCCCTGTCGCTGCTGACTGGCTAGCTGTGGAAGCTGCTTTTTTTTTACTTTACTGTGTTCTTAATACATGAACCTGACATTTACAATCTAAAAGTTACAAAAAAAAAAAAAAAAAAAAAAGGTCGCCAAGGTATAGGCAGGCTAGATAAGACCATGTTGTGTAATTTATAAAACTACTTTGTGGTCAAGGGTGTACTTGTTGGGATGTTAAATAAATATAAATAAAAAGTGGTTTACTGTTTAGAAGCATTAAGACAAACTTTCCCTTTAAAAACATCATGATTTTTTCTTTGGATTTTAGTGTTTCTAACCTAGTTTGCACTGTATATACACACTATATATAACCAGGATCATTCTGCTGACTTCCGCTTTAACTCTTCAAACTCAGCCCCATTCATTTTGAGGCACCAAAGGTTACGCACATATTACTCAGGCACCATAAAAGCCACCTACCTGGTTCATGGCTTGTTTAAAAGTACAGACTCAGGGTTTTCCAAAGACGTACTCAGTGTTGCTACCTGGAACTACGACTGCCTGGAGTTAAGCCTCTCATCATATGAGAGTTCACAGCTTGGGTTTTGTTTTGAGTCTATTGCTCTTTCATTGTAGCAGTTAGACTGGTATTGTTGGAAAGCATAAAAGCATACCCCCCACTATTTTTTCCTTGTTCTTGGCTAAATCAATTCAGTTCTTTGAAGCCATCTTCGCAGAACTGGAAAATTGCAGTAACTGTAATCGTTGTTGGTGCCACAGCGGTCGCTGTATTTTACTACCTAGATAAAGTACAATGTTATAAATCTTTCCATTTACAAAGAATTGCATACCTTATATCTTGCCCAGCCATAAAACACAGTAAATTCCAGGAGGTCTGTATAAAGAGCAACACGTTTTTTTAATCTGGTGTTGGCCTGGTCTCCCTGGTACGGTGTTGTGATTAGACTGCGATACACACCTCTGTTACGTTGTTATGTAAAGAGAGCATCATGATTCATCAATACACAATCGTTATACCCTTACGAGCCACCCCAGGGAAAAGGGTCCAGCCTGGAAAGCGTCCCCCTGCCCTGCAGAGCGGGAGTCCCACAGACCACTCTCCCCAGCCAACTGCCCTCTCTAACCCCGCAGGAGCAAAAGGCATTGCAGTGCCATGCAGACACCCATCCAAGAATGTACAGCGAGAGGGGCTGGGGAAAACATCTTCTACATACAACAGGTAGCTTCTAAACGCAAACTAGAAGATACTCTGTGGCCTCTCCACTGTAACACAAGGTCAAGAAAACTAGATTTCCCATTCACTATAGGTCTTAAATGTGAAGTTTTGATAGAATCGGCACTCATTTTAAAACAGGATATCTGGTACTACACCAGGTTAAAGAAATCACCAATCTGCAAGTCATGTTTTTAGTCTTGCACTTCAGGGGTCAGCTAGAGGGTGAGATTGGTCATTGACAGGAAAGAAGCCAGTGAAGGGGTGGGGACAATCAGCTGCTTCTGCCGTTGACTGACATGCATCCAGCCTGCAAACTTTACTTAGTGAAATGAATCCAAGGGATACGACCTGACAATATTGGGAGGTGTAGTCTTTTGTCCTGGAGCCTTTTCTCATTAAATAGGCTCCAGAACTATGTATGCCAAGGTGCTCTGTGCGAAGATTGGGATTGCAAACAGTAAATCCATTTAACTGAGGAACAAAATAAGCACATCTGATCAGTATTACACAGGAACATATGAGACTGCCACACTTTCAACAGACACCACCTGCTGGCAAGTTGAGAAATTCACTAAATAAACCATGTGCACAATAAACATGACAGGTTATTTTATATACCCAGAATGAAAAAAAAAAAGTGTTCTGATACGTGCCTTGGTAATCATTTTAACAACCCAATGTTTGTGCACTCCATCGAATATATTTATTGCAAATATGTCACTTTCTCCCAGTTAGGAGAGTTTAAATGCTGCTTACGTTCTCCACCTTTCTTGAATCTTATTTCAGCACATTCTGCATGTTGTAGCTTACCTAATAGGGGGCATGTTTTACCAGTCTGGTCACGTCTGCAATTGTTCCAAATGGTTCTTATTGCAATTTCTCAAATACAACTGCTTCAGGAGCATCTTGTGGGTTCCAGTTCCCTGCTGTAGATCTGTTACAGGAGCTTCTCGTGGGTTTGTTCCCTGCTGTAGATCTGTTACAGGAGCTTCTCGTGGGTTCCAGTTCCCTGCTGTAGATCTGTTACAGGAGCTTCTCGTGGGTTCCAGTTCCCTGCTGTAGATCTGTTACAGGAGCTTCTCGTGGGTTTGTTCCCTGCTGTAGATCTGTTACAGGAGCTTCTCGTGGGTTCCAGTTCCCTGCTGTAGATCTGTTACAGGAGCGTCTCGTGGGTTCCAGTTCCCTGCTGTAGATCTGTTACAGGAGCTTCTCGTGGGTTTGTTCCCTGCTGTAGATCTGTTACAGGAGCTTCTCGTGGGTTCCAGTTCCCTGCTGTAGATCTGTTACAGGAGCTTCTCGTGGGTTTGTTCCCTGCTGTAGATCTGTTACAGGAGCTTCTCGTGGGTTTGTTCCCTGCTGTCGATCTGTTACAGGAGCTTCTCGTGGGTTTCAGTTCCCTGCTGTAGATCTGTTACAGGAGCTTCTCGTGGGTTTGTTCCCTGCTGTAGATCTGTTACAGGAGCTTCTCGTGGGTTTGTTCCCTGCTGTAGATCTGTTACAGGAGCTTCTCGTGGGTTTGTTCCCTGCTGTAGATCTGTTACAGGAGCTTCTCGTGGGTTTGTTCCCTGCTGTAGATCTGTTACAGGAGCTTCTCGTGGGTTTGTTCCCTGCTGTCGATCTGTGGGCTTCTCGTGGGTTTGTTCCCTGCTGTAGATCTGTTACAGGAGCTTCTCGTGGGTTTGTTCCCTGCTGTAGATCTGTTACAGGAGCGTCTCGTGGGTTCCAGTTCCCTGCTGTAGATCTGTTACAGGAGCGTCTCGTGGGTTTGTTCCCTGCTGTAGATCTGTTACAGGAGCACCTCGTCAATTCGGGTTGCCTGCTGTACTTCTGTGCCTCACAGATACAGTAGGTCACAGTACCTTTACAGGATTTTTATTTACTGAATTTATATAGCACTTTATACAAAAGTAAATAGCAGAAACCACAACACACATACAACTGCCATAATCAGACCATTTAAACAGTATACACAATCCAAAAGCTGCAATTTTAAAGTTAAAACCCACAAACACGAGAAAGCCATTTTATAAAATGGTGTTTTTAGTCAATTCAATTCCATACTGCACAGGGAGCCAGTGTAAAGAGGCCAGAACAGGGGTAATATGTTCACTCTTCCTGGTTTTAGTCAGAATTCTAGCCGCGGTATTCTGAACAAGCTGCAAGCGGATATCACACAATTTGGAACACCAGAAAACAGTGCATTACAATAATCAATTCTATATGAAACAAAGGCACGCGTTAGTCTCTCAGCATCAGACATGGAAATAATTGGTCCAAGTTTTGCTACATTTCTCAAATGGTAAAAAAATACTTTAGTAATTTCCCTAATGAGTCTCAAATGATAGATCAGGATCAAAGACGACCCCCAAACCAAATTTCTACTTTTAAATTTTGATAAGAGACTGAAAGGGTCGAGCTCACGTAATCCCGCATTTCCTTTTAGTTGGTTCTGCGAGCTCACTAGCATAACCTCCGTTTTGATATTAGGACCCAGCTCCACCCAATAGCCTGCCTCCAGATCATTTAAAAAATAAACAAGTGGAAAACCCATTAAAAAACAAGCAAAGAACCAAATTTATGAAGCAAAAGGGTAGAGCTTTGTATCTCACCTACAATCAGACAAGCCCCCTGCTCGCATCTTAATCCTGGCTCAGGCTGGCTAGACACACTGCTGTACAGAAGCAGGGCAGCCCGGTTGTAAAACGAAGGCTCACCTTTTCTATGAGATCGTGCGAGCTCAACTGACGGAAAAGCAGTTAATCAGAGACTTTACTGCAGAGCATTTTTATATTTCAGAAACAAAACCCCTGTGAACTAGGGACAGGAATTTTAAAACGTATAAACTCTAAAGAGGTAAAAAGTTTAATATGATAGACGTGTAATCGGTCACGTGTCAAATGACACCAAAACGCATTTTGTTTGTGCATTAATTTTAGTAATTCATCATCGCATATGAGATTGCTGTAGTACCACATTAAAAGGGGCGTTCACACCGGACGCGGCGCGGCACCAGCAATTGTTTTCAATGAAGACAGTCACGGAAAGAGGCGCACAGGAGAGAAAATATTTTCAACTTTCTCCGTGTCGTGACGGAAACTACCAGCAGCCAATCAGGGGGCAGTAGGACGCTCCTTTGCGAGGAGGAAATAAAAATAATAATAATACTAAGATGGAGGAAAAGCTTGTAGTTCTGGTTTCTGGTTTTCCAGAGCTGTATAATACACATTAAGCAGGTCTGAAATCTGCCCTCATCAAATCGGAGCTCCTGTATCAGCCCATGATATTCGCCGTACCTTTTCCTTTTCCTGAGGATGTCATGGACCCAAAGCCGTCTTACATTTTCTTTCTCCGGTAGATCAGGGCGATCGCAATGATCTTTTTTTGGTTGCCGTCATTGTTCCAGGTATTGTGTTGTCGCTTTTACAGTCCGTACATACCACCCCCCCAAAAAAAAAAAAAAAAAAAAAATTGATATGATGGGATGGCAGTAGTTGCATTTTTTAATCATGTGTATAACCCTAAATAACATCAATGTATAATGATGCCTTAACTCACACTGTCTTTGCCTATACCAGCAAAACAGACAAAACTCACAAAGAATGAAAGAAAGAAAATATCTACATTTGTTTTTTATTTTAACCATAACAATGTGTGTCTTCTGCATAAACACAGTTTTCCCTTCCCACTGGCATGTACTGTTTGTTGCTTGTACATGCAGCCATGACGTAACAGACCGCCCACTGGCTTTCCCCCGCCGCGCTCGGTGTGAACAGCGGTTTGCCGCGCTGCTCAAGGAGGAGGCTTGCACGCCGCGCTCTGTGTGAACAGCGGTCTGCCGCGCTGCTCAAGGAGGAGGCTTGCACGCCGCGCTCGGTGTGAACAGCGGTCTGCCGCGCTGCTCAAGGAGGAGGCTTGCACGCCGCGCTCAGTGTGAACAGCGGTCTGCCGCGCTGCTCAAGGAGGAGGCTTGCACGCCGCGCTCGGTGTGAACAGCGGTCTGCCGCGCTGCTCAAGGAGGAGGCTTGCACGCCGCGCTCTGTGTGAACAGCGGTCTGCCGCGCTGCTCAAGGAGGAGGCTTGCACGCCGCGCTCGGTGTGAACAGCGGTCTGCCGCGCTACTCAAGGAGGAGGCTTGCACGCCGCGCTCGGTGTGAACAGCGGTCTGCCGCGCTGCTCAAGGAGGAGGCTTGCACGCCGCGCTCAGTGTGAACAGCGGTCTGCCGCGCTGCTCAAGGAGGAAGCATGCGCGCCCCTCCCGGTGTGAACAGCCTTTAAGGGCGGATATTATACAAAGGAAGGAGTTTGGCAATTGCCTCCAAGTAGCTTTTCTAATTGGTGCACAGAAAGATTGACGCTGGGGCGGGTTTTATTCTCGGTCAATCTGGCGCTTCATTGGTGCACTGCGTGTGTTCATGTCTACAGTAGGCGTGGTATGGCATCAATTCCACAGCGGGGTTAAATAGCGTTAATGACCAGGATTTTTTTCTATTGTTCTATATTTAAAACGACATCTAAACAAAGGAAGCCACGTTTGGAAGTATTTTGAGGAACCGAACGAGAAAACCATGGTATGTAAATAATTATGACAAACAAAACTGCTGTACCACAAAATCACAAGTTCAATGAAAACATTCAGAATTACTGTGGATGGAGCGAATGATGGCAATAAAAAGCAAACATCCATAACAGCATTTGCTATGGATTTGGCCGAACACGGCGTGATCACGTTATCCCCTATGAGGACAGTGCGTGTGAATTGTGAAAGCAGCAGTTTTGAAATCAGTGTAAGATTATCCCAATACTGTGCCGACCCATAAAACAATAACAGCGAGGCTGGAAAAACTTCAAGAAAATCGTGCTGCAACTGTTCATACAAAACTTTCAAAGGGAGAAAAAGCTGCAATCACCACACTCGTGGCCCCCATTCCCCAGTCTTCCCACGGCCAGAAGGCTTTTTCACTTGAAATTGTTCTGCAAGCTTTTGGAACGAACGGCCGTTTATGCTGAGAACAGTTTGTATTTGTATGTTGGAACTACTGCACTAAAGTAAAGGACACGAGACACACTTCAAACAGGCAGGCCAGGCATCTCTCTTTACTATTCAATGTAAAGTTGTGTGAATAAGTGAATTTGAATACTTTGCGTAATTTAGTAACACTTGACCATATACAATTAACTGCACAAGAAGGCAAATATTATAGTAATAGGATTACTTGATTGTGTGTTCATCTGGCATTTAAAATAGGACTTGTGGCAATGTTTGGGAGGTTTCTGTACACTAGTACAGTATACAGAGGACAGTGGTGTTTGATTCAACTACTCGTCTCGAGCAGCAGTAGATCTCAAAAATCCCACCACTACTATCAAAGATCAAACTTTTAAATCCGAGGCAGACTTTGTAATTTCATTCATAGTGCTCTTTAAAATTACAAAATATTGTGCCATTTTATTGCTGGTAATTACCTTTTCCAGAAGTGAAAGTTTTCAATTGTAAGCACAACTCGCTTTCGCACTGTACAGTGGGTGAGGTTTGTCTTTTTTTTTTTTAATATATAAAACCATATAATTTTGGGCAAAGTTACTTCCAACAAAAAAAAAACTACAAAAAACTTTAGGTTTCTGTTTTCTTGTTGCTAAATGAACCTTTTAAAGAAACACACTATTCTAAAAACATGATACTATCTGAAAACTTCAATATATACATTGTGTAGGTGTTTTTTTTTAAAAACTTTGTAGTGAAGTCTTTGCAATGTTGAAACATTTGCTGATTTAGGGTTTATTTGCTTGAAAATAATAAACAGGGCTGTCAGTATCAGAATGTAATATAAAGAGGGTGTGTGTGTAGATATGGTTTGAATGCTGACATTGCAAAGAGTTTAAACGTTCAGAAATTTACCAAAAGCGCATCCCTACTATTATCCCCTGAAGGTGGACAAGGAATTGAGCGTTTGTCATTCAAACCGTTTCTTATTAAAATACGTTTGAGTGCGACTCAAGTACCACGGGGAGGAAACTGGCAGTTTGGATGGCAGATCGAACCCGTCAGTAGAATTGTGAACCCTGTTTGGTGAACCGCGTTACATAAAGAAAGTTAGCATCGTTGTTTTGCAGGCTAGGTCCCTTGTAAAGGGCTCAGTGCACTCAGAGTCCAAACACTCTCCTCACTTTCACTTCCTATTGCTGTGAGAATTCAGCACAGTCAGTGGTCTCAGCCCAGCCCCCCAGTGGACTGCTGTCCACATCACAATCCAAACATGAAACTGGCAGGTCTCTCACGAACTGCACACCAGCCAGCCGAATGATACTGGAGTGAACACTGGATTCATGTTGCAGAACTAAATTGGGATCTATAACTACTCAATAGAGCATAATTGAAAAATACCAAAATGTGTTTAGTAAATCCAATTACAAACATTTCAACTACAAGTCTTTCTAGCGCAAACATGCCACTGAATTTGTTATGTTTCTTTTAGTAAGAATAAAAACGTCCTCTCTCGTATCCTTACTGCTAGTTTCAAAGGCCCAGATTAGAACGACTTTTGGGGGGTATAAACAAACTGGACAGTCAACAAACAGGACTGAATACTGAGAAGAGCACATTATTTTAAACTCTGGAAAAAAAATGAATAAACAGAGCCCAAGAATTCAATTCTGCAGCTTGCAGTGCTTATCCTGTTTGGGTATGTTGCCCTGTATCAATGGAGTTTTGTCTCTATGAAAACATGGGACTCTTGTACTTCTAGTTCAGAGGTACTCAACTCTGGCCCTCGAGAACTATTGCAGTCCTGGTCTTTATTTCAACCAGGTCCTAAAATTAGTTAAGTGCCTCTTAGCAGTGTCAATGAACTACATTAGAACCTGCTTGGAGTAAAAACCTGCACTGGCACCAAAGCGAGCAAGCATAGGTGGGCCGAACGGCCTTGTCTCATTCTGGAATTTCTACTGTTCTTAATATACTTGACACATAGGGTCCACTGCAATGTAATCACAGTACCTACTAACGGAGATCATCGCCTAGGGAGTAGGGAGGACAGGGTTAACAATAGTCTGCCAGATAGAACCAACTGCAATGAACTAGCCCTCTGCAGATAGTCTGCAGGTGGGTGTTAAAGATGATCTCGATTGCAATGAACACAATGGGACCAGTTTTAAATTCAACGGTACACTGACCCAAAATGACGACATTTACGTCTCAGCTAAATGTTTCCTATTTCCACTTTACAAATCTGCTTCAAGACAAAGTTTATATTCTAGAAAGAAAACTGTGGAGTGTAGATATAAACTACTGTTAAGCGAAACTGACCGAGTTTGTACTGTGCTCGTATTATGTAACAGTATTACTGGGTCATATACCGAAAAAGAGAAATAAAGGATGGGGCATGTATACAGGGCTGGGTTTAGCACTGGTCTTGTACCCATAAACAGGAGAGCAAGACGAGTGGCGACAGGGTCTGGGGAACCAGCTGCTAAAGTGTACATTCCCAGTCCGTAGCACACACTGAACCTACACAAGGACATCTCTCTTTACACATGCTCGATGTTATCAGTACAGTAGTATAATCATAATGTGCTTGAAGACAGCGGTCACACCTCATCTCGTGCAATGTGCAAAGTTAACTTAAAGTTTACGTTGCGATGTGATTTAGCACTCTTGCTTTCACTCGTAAATGCACCCCCCCAACAAAACTTCAAATGAAATTAATACAACCTCTGCGGGCCAACCACACCTGCGAGTTGGTGGCTCCGGCATTTTGCCAGGTTTTTGTGACGAGCTTGACTTCCTCCTTGTTACAGTGGATGACAGAGGCAGGCTGCTTGCTTTCAAATACCCGGCGTCAGTATCTCTTAATTTAGGAAGCCAAATTATACCGATCTGATTAATCGCCATAGCCCAAATGCATTGTCGGTACCGAGCCTACAGCACAGTCGCATTCCCCGGCTCCGGGTCTAGGCAGATGAAGAGACGGTAAAGCCCTCAGTATAAACGCTGGTAATATACAGACAGTGTGTCCAATCCCCAATCCGTCACACAGCTCCATCCAAAAATAAATTAACCGCCATCCCTCCGTGTTCCAGCAGCTCAGATATTCAGCGACTGTGTGACCGAGCAGACCATAACTCGCTCCTTAATCTACAGGATCGCACCGCTTCTCATTGCTTTTATACTTACCACTCTCCATCTCGCTGCCTTTTTTTGCCGTGGGCGTGTTGCCCATCCTTCCAGCTGGGCTCTGCGATGCTTCAGCCCCGGCTCGCTTCTTTCCCTGCTCTCGGTCCTTCTTGCCGGGTCCGGCTGGGTCTCTTTACTCGCTAGTATTTCGCTCAGTTAGTCCACCCCCTGGGATCACTCGGTGGTTAGTGTTGCTGGTCTGTTTATTCCCCCCCGGGTCGTGCCCGGTCCGGTCCACCCGGCTCGGCTCCCCCTTCCCCGCCTGCCCCTCCTCAAAGGCCCTGCCGCGGCCCCCGGACTCTCCCCTGTATTTAGAGCGATTACACTGTGCAGCGCCACGGACTGTCCCGATTGCCCGTTCCCCCAAATCGCTCACACCGCCTTCTGTTCCAAAACGCGGTTCCGATCCCAGCTCCGAACCCGACACCGATCTGAATCACCCCGAATCAACAGCACCCCCTAATCCTCAATTTTAAGGCTGACGGAACTCCGGCCGCACGAAGAACCCGCCCCTGTGAGCAGCCCATAGGACTGTTCAAACATGACGGACAGCGACCTGGAGCCTGCCAATTGGTCATCTCCCCGTAACTCTTCATTTCTCCGGCATTGGATTGGTCCATTCTAATCTGTCAACACAATTCCATCCCGCCCCATTCACTCGACGGATGACGTCACCTATTATTTTCCTCCAGCTCTCCGCCCGCCCTCTTTTTTAATTCAGAATTTTGGTTGGCAGTTTTCTTGAGGATAAACCTGCCTTCTACCTAGCAACCCACCCATACGCCGAATTCTGATAGGACACTTGGGAAAGGCTTGACGACGACACAGCCTCGATAACCCTTCCCCGCCTAGCTGATCCGCGATTGGTTGGGGGACGTCAGCAAGATGCTATTTTTAGAAAGTTGGTCAGAATTTAAGGCACGCGGGGGGACTACGGCAGTGGAATATTATTAAACAGAGCGCGAGTGCGCAATCTCAGCGTGAACTGTGAAAAATGCAACTGCTGGACTAATATTCTTAACTAGCGGGTCTAAATATTAAACACATTGAGAATGCATTTTTCAAAAACAGATATTTCATTTAACATGTTTATATTTTATAACAAATTCTTGTGGGCCTAGAATTACAAAACACGACAGACAGGGAATACACGCCTGGCCCCTACAGGACTGCAGGAGTCCCAAGCGTTAGTTAGACCTTACACTGACCACTGCATTGTATGGGTTGCTGTGACTCAAACTGAAAGGCTGTTACAACGCAGGTTTAGAAAATACAATGTGGTGCAACTTAGTTTAAAACACCTGCTCTACTTGCTGCCTTGTTTGTTTACAGTGTTGGAACCTTTTACTCCTGCAAATGTGGAGTGAATTTGACTCCTGTGTCTGGAATTAATGTTTTGGAATTGGAAGTCAAAAGTATGTGTAGAGTAATATTTATCAACAGCATTTTTAAATCACAGCTTGGTGACTGATTCTCCAGATATTTGTGTTCAACAGCAGGTGTATGCATGGGCAGGCAGACATCTCCACAGAGCCCAGAAATCTGTTCCTCTCAATAACGGGCTCTACACAGTGTTAATTCCAGGGTTCATGACAATTGAATCCATGCTTCTCCAGCTATATTTAGGAGTGTAAGTGACAGATGCAGATGTGCAGACAGGCATTCCCTATATCCCCAGAATCAAATACTCTCAATACTGTGAATGTAAAAATTAATAATAGCAAATACTATCTCAACTGGACAAGCTGTCTTCCAGGTATATAGAGAAGTGTGACAGACCCGTATAATTGGAACGATATTTCCTATAGAAGCTGGTTCACCTTTATGGAACTACCCCAGGGTATATCTGCAGGAATTAACTTGTCACATTTGTATTTTTTCCATGTGTAAAATCCTGCAGGATTTGTGCAGTGGAGCATGTTTTAAGGTAATGTTTACCTCTTTTGCAAATACATTTTTTAAATGTGAGCGCTATCTTTAAACAGGTATATGTTTAGCACTATCAGATGCGATATTAAAGAAGCCATTGTTTAAAGAGGGCGCTCACACTGAAATGATGAGCCGGGCAGAGGAATGAGCACAGTTACAC
>NW_024473266.1:0-4739 GCF_017654505.1 Polyodon spathula | reverse complement strand
AAGTGGGCCTGACTAGGATTTTATGCATGTGAAAAGTTAATGGTTGTTCCAATAAAGGTGAAACAACTTCCATCGTAAATATTTAATTTCTGGCTGCCACTTATACTGTATGCAAATCCCTGTGCTGTAGAGCCTTGTGCTTTCAGTTCTTGTGTCTGTTGATGATTAAAACAGGCTCTCCATTAAACCAGAGATACATGAGCTGTTTATATTGTCAATTCTGCTAAATGTGCCACACACTCACTGAACTGACCATTTTAAAAGCAGTTTTAAGAAGGCCACTGTTTGCAGTAAACACGTTTACTCATCCTTACACTCGTCTTCCTTTTTATTGTGGTCTTTTTATTCCGCAAATCTAACATTCCATAATCATGTTTGCACCATGAAAAAAAATCGATAATTTCAAAGATTCCTCCTGCGTCCACTTGTCTGTAGCCACACTTCCTATTCAGCAAAATTGAGATTGAAGTCATGTGATTAGAAAATGCGATATCATTGGCTGAACGCACACGAATTGCTGAAAACAGAGGTATATTCTAGCAACTCGATTGTTATTAGTTGAGTTAGGTAGTCCCAGTTTAGCACCTTGGACACCTGTAGTCTATCTAGGACTGTGTGAGGCAGACGGTGTTCAGGTGTTGAGGGGTCCACTTGCTCGCTATGAGGGCAGCTTGTGTGGCAGTGTTCCTGCCTGCAGTGCTGTTGTCCTTCACCTTTCATGAGCATTCATTCACAAGCACCAAATTAATAATAAATAGTATTGAACAAAAAAGTCCCAGGCCATTCATTGGTTGCCAGGCAGCGAGTCTCTACTCATGAAAGGGTTGCGGCTCTTTCTGAAGGATTCCAGGGTTTGTGTTTGTGTCTCCGTGATGATGAAAGGCAGCCCCTTCTATTCAGGACTTCCCTGCACTAATTGGGCTCCCTATTGATCTCACAACTGCACATCTGCAATGGAGAAGAGAGAGGGGCAGTCAGAGCACAGACTCACACCAGCAAAGGAGAAGAGAGAGGGGCGGTCAGAGCACAGACTCACAGCTGCAAAGGAGAAGAGAGAGGGGCAGCCAGAGCACAGACTCACAGCTGCAAAGGAGAAGAGAGAGGGACGATCAGATCACAGACTCACACCAGCAATGGAGAAGAGAGAGGGGTGGTCAGAGCAGACTCGCACCAGCAATGGAGAAGAGAGAGGGGCGGTCAGAGCACAGACACACACCAGAAGAGCACAGACTCACACCAGCAATGGAGAAGAGAGAGGGGCGGTCAGAGCACAGACACACACCAGCAATGGAGAAGAGAGAGGGGCGGTCAGAGCACAGACTCACACCAGCAATGGAGAAGAGAGAGGGGCGGTCAGAGCACAGACTCACACCAGAATGGAGAAGAGAGAGGGGCGGTCAGAGCACAGACTCACACCAGCAATGGAGAAGAGAGAGGGGCGGTCAGAGCACAGACTCACACCAGCAATGGAGGAGAGAGAGGGGCGGTCAGAGCACAGACTCACACCAGCAATGGAGAAGAGAGAGGGGCGGTCAGAGCACAGACTCACACCAGCAATGGAGGAGAGAGAGGGGCGGTCAGAGCACAGACTCACACCAGCAATGGAGAAGAGAGAGGGGCGGTCAGAGCACAGACTCACACCAGCAATGGAGGAGAGAGAGGGGCGGTCAGAGCACAGACTCACACCAGCAATGGAGGAGAGAGAGGGGCGGTCAGAGCACAGACTCACACCAGCAATGGAGGAGAGAGAGGGGCGGTCAGAGCACAGACTCACACCAGCAATGGAGGAGAGAGAGGGGCGGTCAGAGCACAGACTCACACCAGCAATGGAGGAGAGAGAGGGGCGGTCAGAGCACAGACTCACACCAGCAATGGAGAAGAGAGAGGGGCGGTCAGAGCACAGACTCACACCAGCAATGGAGGAGAGGGAGGGGCGGTCAGAGCACAGACTCACAGCTGAGGAGGAAGCTTGTAATATAATCAATGTATAAAACTAGCTAGAGCAGCAGCAGGTTTAGTCTGTAATGACGTTAGAGTGTCCAGTAATGTAAACTACAGGTGAATATAGTAAACAGTCTCCCACACAGGTCATTCTTTAAAGACATAGAACACGGCTGGAATACTTGTAAGTGATGGAAACAGACTGGTGCAGCCACCTGCAAGGGCAGAAAGCAAATGGAGCAGAGTACATTACCAGATATCAGTTTTGTAAAATGAAAATGAGTATTTTCAAATCTACATTTCCAAATCTATTTGGCCTAGAACAAAGAATAATTTTGGGAAGTGTGTGTGTGTGTGTGTGTGTGTGTGTGGGGGGGGGGGGCTTGTTCGAAGTCTTAAAAATGTTAAAAGGAGTTGACAAAATGAACCCTGACTAATACATTAAGTGCAGCATAGGACACCAGAGGACACAGTTGGAATTTAAGTGGAAATAGAATAAGGACAGAGGGTAGGGACATGTCTTCAGAGTGGTGCGGTATGGAATCGGTTACCTCATGCTGTTGAGGCAGAATCACTAAATCCTTTAATACACAACCTCACAAAGACCTGAGATCAATCGACTATTAGGATCCAGATGAGCATCGTTCTCAACAATTCTTACGAGACCCACACCGCAAAACAGGTGCGATGGATTAGCCTGCTTGCCTTTCTCTACACCAGAAAGTATGTGTTGTATAGGAGGGGACTAGGCCTGGACAGTATCCTGGTGGAAACAGACAAGCTAGCACTATGTAACTACCAGCAACTTGTATTCTACTCTTACCTGACCCCAGGAAGCCAGCCGAGACGTGCAACAGAACTGCATTGTCAGTGGGGCTCAGCAGTGTTTAGTGTTGCAGGGTCACTGGTGTGTAATACAAATATAAACACAAGACTGCTTGAAGCCAAGCTTGTCTATAAAAAGATTAGATTCTCCAGATCGGTGCAATTAATAAAGAAGGTCTACTATTACTATATAGTATGAATGAGCTTTTTTAATTTGATTTTGAAAGCAGGATTTCATTCATGTATCTCAGGGATAAGTTCCTCTATCCACTGGAGTACAGCAAGCAGACCACTCAGATTTCACATATATCAGCAAATTGCATTACGCAACTACATGCCAGCTCCAGCAATGGACTGTGTACAAGCGCAGACTGTGCCTTGAAACAAAACTGAACATGTAACATGCAGACTTTCTAACGAGTGAAAAGGGTAGACCAAGGAAGAATATACAAAGAGCTTAGGATTGTATCGAAATGTGAAATTCAACACGAAAGCGCAAATTGCAGCTTTAAACACTGACAACCACTTACACCTCAAGCCTGCTTTGAACATTTGAATTAAAAAAGGAAAAGATTATGAATGCATTGGGGGAGTTGCATTTATATCACAATGTTAAAATGAGTGTGACCAAGGTTTTTAAATTAGCAGGACTTCCTTTCCTCTGTTGATGGTCTGCTGCTTTTTTGTTTGCATTTTATGCTGAAATATTCAGATGATTCAAAGCTGCTGCCACTTCCGTTACTGTAGGTCAGTTTCACTCCAATAGTGCAGCAGAACTCAGGTCATGCTACTGAAGTTAATAGATACCAGGAAGAAGAATCTATTGGTACAGGATATACCAGTGGAGGCATGTAGAGAGGATCCTTGTAACCACACAACAAATGGACAGCACAGGATTATAAATAAGCAAAAACTGTGCATCACATTATAGCAAAGTGCAACCTGAAACCACTATGGGAGGCTAGGCGTGGACGACAGGTTCGGTCAAGACTGGCACTGCATTCACTACGGATAAATGACGGATGACGAGGTCAGCACATAACTCCACATTTACCGAGGATTCTATCAATAACAAAACAGTAGGTCAAATGAAGTGAACTTGCAAATGTAGTCATTGGTTCTGTAAACTACCATAACCAGCTCTGTACTATCGTAATACCAATGAAAAAGCTCGGCAAGAGTGGCCCCCCAAGTTCAGTCCAGATCTCAGGGTCAAACTGATCAGGTCTTGTGTGTATCAGAAAATGGGGAGTAGGAGAGAGAACAGGGGGCATGCTGTACTATTAAAAGTATTAAAACAACGAAACAAACATTATGATGAACAATAAATTAGAAAGTCATTTCTGTGAAGTGTTATATAAAATAGGGACATTTTACAATAAAACTTTACATTAGATGTTTACTTACCCATTCCAAATGAATTCTGAATTTATAATTTCACATAAAGCACATTGGCATTCTTTTAAATTGCATTAAAAACTGCTGATACTGAAGAGGAGGGGGAGAGACAGTTGAAGGTTTTACACTTAATTGATTTACATTGACTAGAATTTAAAAACCAGCTTGGTCTTGAACTGATTGTCTAATTAACTATTTCTGTAAATGTGTGAGTGTAATGGTTACATTAACACGTTGTTGCTCTCTCCAGTCAGTACAGCTTAGTCTAAAGAATCCCTGGGCTAGCGGAACACCTGTTCCCGCCCTCCAGAGCGCACAGGAAGACTGATACATTGTTTGTTGTTGGTTACAATTGAAACTATCCTGCATTCTACCATTCCGACTGTCCTCCACACCAAACGCAGATTCATACAAGTTCACTACTTTTAGCTTGCTGCAACTGACCAAGGAGAATGCTGTTAACATCAATAAGAGGTTATAAGACAGATTGTAAAATATTGATTGACACCCTTACCCTACCACAGCACAGGCAGGGTCCACTGCATGCAGCTATTAGCACTCCCATACCCTACCAC
>NW_024473265.1:0-1105 GCF_017654505.1 Polyodon spathula | reverse complement strand
AGATTTGTCTTTGTGAAGGATGCATGAATCAAGCCAAGTACAACCAGAGAAACTGATAATTTTGCAGTGGTCTCTTAATTTTTTCCAGAGCTGTGTATATATATATTATATATATATATATATATATATATATATATATATATATATATATATACAGTGCCTTGTGCAAAAAGTGTTCAGACCCCTGACTAATTCTCTCATATTACCGAATTACAAATGGTACACTGAAATTTCGTTCTGTTTGATATTTTATTTTTAAACACTGAAACTCAGAATATTTATGTTGGAAAACATTTTTAAGAAAAATAAAAAACTGAAATATCTTGCTTGGCTAAGTATTCAACCCCTGTGCTGTGAAAGCTCCCAGTTTGCACCAGTGAAAGAAATTGCCCTAACGAGGACACAATTACCTTACCATTGGCCTCCATCTGTGAACCATTAAAGTTTGTCATATTTTCTGGAAAAAAACCCCACTGTTGAAGGATCATTGGTAAGGCTGTGAATCTGAAGGAAAATGAAGAACAAAGAGCATTCTACAGAAGTTAGAGATAAAGTAATACAAATGCATAGATTAGGGAAAGGGTACAAAATAATATCCAAGTGTTTGGATATCCCAGTGAGCATAGTTGGATCAATAATCAGGAAGTGGAACCTGCATCACACCACCCAGGCACTGCCAAGAAAAGGCCATCCTTCAAAACTTAGCGCTCAGACAAGAAGGAGACTTGTGAGAGAAGCCACAGAGAGGCCAACAATCACTTTGAAGGAGCTAGAGTTCAGTGTCTGGGAGTGGAGTAATGGTGCACTAGAAAACCATATCAGGAGCTCTGCATAAAACTGAAACAAGAAAGAAGCTGTTACTCAAAAAGTACCATCTGAAAGCACGTCTGGAGTTTGCCGGAAAGCATGAGAGTGACCCAGCTGCGATGTGGGGAAAGGTTTTGTGGTCAGATGAGACAAAGATAGAGCTTTTTGGCCAAAACTCAAAGCGCTATGTGTGGCACAAACCATACACTGGCCATACCTCAAGACACACCATCCCTACAGTGAAGTATGGTGGTGGCAGCATCATGCTGTGGGGATGCTTCTCATCAGCAGGGACTGG
>NW_024473264.1:0-12895 GCF_017654505.1 Polyodon spathula | reverse complement strand
AGTTTTGCTTACTTTATATCTTGGGAAGGGTAAATTAAGGATCCTATTTAACAGAAGTTTCTAAATGTATCATGGCTGTTTGTCCACTCAACTATCAATCTTTATGTTATGTTAAAATATTTACTTAACTAGCGCACTGCTTGTCCCATAACGAAGCAGCTTGTATTTCCCAAAGCAATACTAAGGGGTGGAACCCATAGACTCTCATTATATTCTGGTCGGGACTTTATAATGTGGTGCTAATAAGCTGAGGTTGATATTAACAGGAGTGATATTAAATGGGTTGATTATATTATAAAAAGTAACATTACTTATAGTTTGGGGTTATGAAATTATTATGAATCGTACACCCTGTGTCTCTCAAGCCAAAACTCCCCTCTATCTTTGTAGCATGTAATGGACTCCTAGCCATCAATGATCCTGTATCAGCACAGTACCCCAAACAAACTACAGAAATGACAAAAGAGCATGGGTTGATTATATTATAAAAAGTAACATTACTTATAGTTTGGGGTTATGAAATTATTATGAATCGTACACCCTGTGTCTCTCAAGCCAAAACTCCCCTCTATCTTTGTAGCATGTAATGGACTCCTAGCCATCAATGATCCTGTATCAGCACAGTACCCCAAACAAACTACAGAAATGACAAAAGAGCAATGAGAAGGTAAGCAGAAGTGTCACGTTAAAAGCTTGAGGCAACGTTTATATTAACATAATTGAATCTAAGAATAATTTATGTGTGGGAGTTGAAAACTACGGTATCTGTAACTGTGAATACTTGTTGGAGTTTTAACAAAGTAATTCCATCCATTTGTCATGATTAACCACAAGATCAAGAATAAAATCCAAGACAAATGAACAGGTTTACTTGCCTTTAACAAGCAGCACATACAGCGCATTTAAAGTACAATGTACTTGTAAAATAATTACTAAAATGCATGAATTCTACATCAAGAGGTCTCATGAGGAAAACAGAGACATTGAAAACAATGTTCTTGCAATAGCAACGATTGGTTACTGAACAGTTGCCTATGTGGTCAAACACAGATGTGTATGTGGTCAGATTAAACTTGGGAATTGATTTCCAAATTTAGCCTTGCCACGTGAGTCTGGGAGAGCGGCTCAGTTAAATCTGGAAGAGTCAGTGTCTGTGCACTACTTAACTAAATATTGCAATGTTGACCCAGCTGCTTAAAAGAGACAGGACTTTTTGTTCTGCTATTGCCTGTCTTGATCATCAAGCTACCTTTTCATGCTTTGTCCTCTTTTTCACTAGCAAATTATCAGGGTTAGAAACTCTCACAAGCCTTGCACCCAGCTGTGAGTTTCAGAACCAGCTTCAATTAAGTATATTGTTTAAATGATCAAGGTGAAGGTTTGTGCTATCAGACTTTTGTTAAATAAATTGTTCCTCTTCTATTTCTGCATGAACAACCCCTATTCACACAAGAATTACCAAGGGGGTCAAACAACCTCTATTCACACTAGAACTACCAAGGGGGTCAAACAACCTCTATTCACACTAGAACTACCAAGGGGGTCAAACAACCCCTATTCACGCTAGAACTACCAAGGGGGTCAAACAACCTCTATTCACGCTAGAACTACCAAGGGGGTCAAACAACCTCTATTCACGCTAGAACTACCAAGGGGGTCAAACAACCTCTATTCACGCTAGAACTACCAAGGGGGTCAAACAACCCCTATTCACGCTAGAACTACCAAGGGGGTCAAACAACCCCTATTCACGCTAGAACTACCAAGGGGGTCAAACAACCCCTATTCACGCTAGAACTACCAAGGGGGTCAAACAACCCCTATTCACGCTAGAACTACCAAGGGGGTCAAACAACCCCTATTCACGCTAGAACTACCAAGGGGGTCAAACAACCTCTATTCACCCTAGAACTACCAAGGGAGTCAAACAACCCCTATTCACGCTAGAACTACCAAGGGGGTCAAACAACCCCTATTCACGCTAAAACTACCAAGGGGGTCAAACAACCCCTATTCACGCTAGAACTACCAAGGGGGTCAAACAACCCCTATTCACGCTAGAACTACCAAAGGGATCAAACAACCCCTATTCACGCTAGAACTACCAAGGGGATCAAACAACCCCTATCACGCTAGAACACCAAGGGGGTCAAACAACCCCTATTCACACTAGAACTACCAAGGGGGTCAATATGACTTTTTTTTATTCAGTAGTTGTCAATTGATTACCCCATTTTTCTCCCAAGTGTCGGAGGACAACTCAGCTCTGGGTAGGTTGCAGGTAAGCCTGCAGGCGCCGAGCCAGTCTACAGTGGTCGCTGGTGGGTGGTGAGCAGAGGACACCCTGGCCAACCTAAGCCCCCTCCACCTGGGCTACTCTCGGCCAATTGTGCGCCGTCCCTTGGGAGCTCTCATACACGGTTGGCAGTGGAATAGGCTGGACTCCAACCGGTGACCTCCAGGCCTACAGGGCGCATTCTGCACTCCATGCGGAGCGCCTGTACCAGATGCGCAACTCGGGAGCCCCCCCAGTTCATGGTTTTTAGATTTTATTTACTTCACCTGACTGACAGATACTGGGCTGGTGTTTATGACTTTTCTTAATGCTAGAAGCCCCGCGGCAGTCATTTTGACGGTTTTTGGTTTTAAAATATAATTTTATCCAGTCGCGTAACACGTATGGGGCTGTGCGTTCATGTACCTTTCTGTCCGTATGTATTAAATATTCTCACAAAGCATGAAGCGCGGGAGTGCAGAAATAAAGGAGATTTATTACTATTTATTTATTACTATTATTATACCTAAAAGCCCCGGGAGCAGTCACATTGACGGCCACACAGAAAACAATTGTATTGTGATTCTACAGAGTCCGTGATGTGATTATACCAGTCCGTGATGTGATTATACCAGTCCGTGATGTGTTTAGCTGTAATCAGATTACTCTCTACTCTGCCTGAGTGAATGACTGACAGTCTACTGTTTTCAATCAGCCTTTTGAAGGACTAGTGAAAATAAATACCAGAGACCGTGGAGTTTTATTACGCAACAAAATATGGAGTTGATGTTTTGGATCAGATGGCACGGTATTCCGTGAAAGCTGGCTCCCGACGGTGGTCTGTTCAGGTGTTTTACAATTTATTGGGCCTAGCAGCCATCAACTCCCAAGTACTTTACAAATAATGCATAGAGAAGAATTTACCAAGGAGAGAATATATTTTACAGTTAACACACACACTTTGCAAGAAGCATTTAGAACAGAGGGAGGCTGCCAAGTGTGTACCCACAGCTGAAGCTGGCAACCCCCGCTGAGAGCCGCAAGAGACACCAATGCCAGGTTGGCAAGTGCAATAAAAATAAAATTTCGGACAGCTGTGCCCTGTGCAGAAAGGCAGTGTGGAGAAGCGCATTGTCTGTGTTGATTGTGAACAGCCTTAGACTCAAGGTAAAGGAATACCCTTTTGTCAAAAAAAAGAAAAAGAAATTAGACTTTTTTTAATAACTTCTTGTGCTGTGTGCTTCTGTAAAATGTTTTTTTCTAAGTTTATTTATCGACATTGTTCAGTTGCTTTTGCTCATCTGATAATAAACTGATTGCTGTTGAAAAGTTAAAAATGTATTGCTATCATTTCAGTTTTATAAATATGTATGTTGTAACCGATGTCTGTTCAGATGTTTATTTCCATTTTCTTATTTTGATTTGTAAAATAAATGTTCATATATATATATATATATATATATATATATATATATATATATATATATATATATATAAAATATGCTTCGGTTGTTCAGATGTTTATGCAACATACTCAATAAAAAAAAAAAAAAAAACTAATTACATCCGACTGTTTCTCCTTTCGTTATACTATTTACAGTGTTTTGAATACAGCCATCAGAAAGACTGCTGCGGGGCTTCTAAGTATGAGTATATCTCTGGTCCTTCTACTGTTAAATATATGTTTTAATTGTCCTGACAAATATGAATGTAAAGCATACCAGCAGCTGAAGCTAGGGACCCTCGTGCCAGCTGCAAATGACGACAACGACAGGTAGCCAAATGCAATAGTAACAAGACTCTTGATAGCCTTGCCCAGTGAGCAAAGGCAGATAAGTGCACTGCATATGTGGAGAAGCGCCACATTGCGATTGTGCAAACATTTAGGCTCGCGATTGTACATAAAAAATTGATTGTTTAAATGTTTGTTTTTTTATTTATTTACATATTTGCTCATTGTTTCTGTATATAAACCCATTTATTTAAAAAGAATTGTTAATAATGTGGTGGGTTATGGGAGAAAGTGATGGGACACAGGAAGCACGTAGTTGTGGTTGGATTCTTTATTAACAATTCCCACAAGGAAAAAAAAAATGCCTCTGTTACCAGCTATGGTAAACAGAGGCTAAAAATGAAAACAAAAAAAGAACATGAACACTGTCACAGGGTTTTCCAGTATTCCACACCCCACAGTAGGTGGCTCAGGCTCCCTCTTAAAAAAAAACAAAAAAAAAAACAGGACATGTAACTCCTGCAGCTCCCAAGGGAAAAGTCCAGACTCGCAGGCAGCCAGTCTGGGAATCCTCAGTCTGAGTGTAAACAAAAGACAAACAAAAGAACAACCCT
Organism: Polyodon spathula; assembly: GCF_017654505.1. Taxonomy (NCBI): domain Eukaryota; kingdom Metazoa; phylum Chordata; class Actinopteri; order Acipenseriformes; family Polyodontidae; genus Polyodon; species Polyodon spathula. The sequence continues at coordinate 8,274 of NW_024473264.1, read as the reverse complement.
CACAGCACTCATGCAGCATAACTGTCTCCATCCAGGATAGCAACCAAATGGCAGCCCCCCACCGCTTAAATAGTGCTGAGCCCTGCCCCTACAATCAGTGCACTGCCCAACCTCAGCCAATCCTCAAATACAGCACAGCTGATTGCAATAATGGGCTCAACCATGAGGTTCTGCCCCAAGTTAAGATGGTCACCACCACTGTGGCTTCTGCACCAGCCGTGACTCGGCCATTCTCCTGTGTCTCGATCCTTCCTTCACAGCGCTGCCAGTATTCGGGAGGGCAAATTACAAGATGGACTCCTTTCACTCCTGTCACAATTATTTACGTTATTTCGGTTGTACGGTTTTGTATATAAATGATATACCTGTATATACACTTACTTCCTTTCAAATGTTTGTTTATTACATGTTTTTAATTTGGCAGTTGTGCTATATCTAATATATCTGTATATTCATTTATTTACAATGATTTGTATGACTTTTATCTGATTGTTTGTCCTTTCATGGTAGTTCTAGGTATGCGTATAACTCCGGTATCTAGCCCTGCAATCATTTTCCCATGACTCACATGTATCTGTATAAAATGATGGTAATACATATTAGCTGACTATTTTGCTGAAATTATTTGGCTATTGCTTTTAAGGAACTTTGGTAACTACAAACGTCAGCCAGTTTTAGCAGGAAGCAGGTTTGTATGTAGAAGAAATGTTAAGAAATAGAATAATAATATCATCTGGAGCTTTATAAATTACTGATGACAAAGTATGTTTTCATGGGGGCTATATCATCTGTAATTGGTGTTTTAATGAGAACATTCATTTCAGCCTGTGATGTTATTACAAGTAGCAGCAGAACAGACAGATCTGCTGCAATGAGCACCCCAGAGGATCCCAGAGCATCCCCTCCTGCATTAAGCCAGGATACAGGGGCATCCCAAAACAGAGACCACATTGCCATAAGCACACAACCTTGGAAACAAACCCTTAATGCAGCTTCATTAAAGCATTCACAAAAAGCGTATTAACTACTTTCATTACCCCCAGTCTCATAATCACACAGACACACTTACTGTAATGCTGTAAGTATTGAAGATTCTCTTACACACTCTCACTACACAGAGCCGACACATTTCAGGTTTTATTTAATTTATATAGCACCTTACATCATAGACACCAAGGTGCTTTACAGAAAACATCATACATGCAGCATAATAAAACATTAAAATAGCATAAAAAAGATTATAATAAAAAAGATTATTTTAAATAAAAGTAAATACATTTCCAATCATGTATATTTAAAAAAAAATCTGTAATAATAAAAAGACTATAATAAAAAGTCCTGTGTATATAAATAAGTCTTCAATCTTGATTTAAATACAGCAAGACTCCTAGCTTCTCTGACAAATAAAGGCAGAACGTTCCATAATGTTGGAGCCTTATAAGAAAAGGCCCTTCCTTCCATACTATTAGTATATACCTTTGGAATAACCAAGAGCCCTGCATACTGAGATCTAAGATTCTGCTTAGGAATGTAAGGGATCAGCAGCTCTTGTAAATAACTGGGTGCTAATCCATTAAGGGCTTTATAAGGTAAAAATAAAATCTTAAAATCAATTCAAAACTGCACAGGAAGCCAGTGTAAGGAGGATAAGAGGAGTAATATGTTCAGCTTTTCTGGTTTTTAATTCTTGCAGCAGCATTCTGAATAAGCTACAAGCGAGACACCAAATACACCAAAGTCACCAAATTGGTGCTGAACCTGCAAGCATGACCTCCGTTTTATCAGAATTCAATATCAGAAAATTTTGTGACAGCCAACACTTTATGTCATACTCAACTGGAGATGATACAGAATCACTCACCTACACACACCGCTGAGACATTCAAACCCTACTCTCACTACCTAAAAGAAGGGCATTGAAATCACGTTGAAACCATTTCAATCGCAGTATCCTTGGATGGGTACTCTTTCCCACAGGAGACAAAGGTCCAAGAATTAACCCAGGAGACTGGCCCCAGTTCAAAGATTACTACCTCTTCCTCAAGCTCAGTTCGGGTGCTTATGTAGCGAGCCTCCAACTTCCTCCAGGTTCCCTGGAAGGCTGCAGAGCCACTCTGTGTTCAGAACGGCGCAGGCTTCAACCCCCCAGCCCTTCCCATTGTTCCCAGATTTTCTGGAGGAGATAAAGTCTTCTTGGCACTGACTGGCCTTGGTGCTGAGTATCTCAATACAAGCAGCCCCGCTGGCTTCCTTGGAAGGTGTGGGGGCACTGGGTCTAGCAGAATTTCCGCTGGTGGATTCTACCATTGCGGCCCTGGTGCAAGCCTCTCCAGTAGGAGGTCTGTCTAAAGACCCTGCATTTGGCGTTAACAGAGGCCCACCTTAAAAAGGTGCACACAGCAGAAGCACAAGTAATGCACCTGGCCAACACAGCAGACCTCCTCACGGCCTACCTGGATGGCATGTTACAGTCGGTGCCCCTCCCTGAACCAGTAGTTTCAGAGCTATGCTTGGTCTCTGACACACAGTTGAAAATTTCAGGTTTCCAGGGGCAAGCCCTGGGACAGAAGGCTGACAAGCCTTGTAGTGGAGTGCAGACAGCACTAGCCAGGGTCCCAGATACGGACAAGTCGTCCTTGCTGGACACGCCTATCTCCCCTGGCCATACTTTCGGGGCAGCATTGGAGAAGATTCTGCAGTGCTCCCACAGAGAGCGGGAGGCATCTCAACAGGTGGTTGCGATGCTCCCCTCCCATGCTCCGGTGCGGGAGAGGATGAGATGCTGGTGTCCGTGACACAGACAGTGACACGGATGTTTCCGATCCCCACTGCACTGCGTGGGCAACCTGAGGCATCGCCTTCAGGCTTCCACAGCAGCTAATATCTGGCCCACAAGGATGGGGAAACGGCAGACATGGAGCCCGGGAGACAGTTCCAACACCACCCTAAGCAGCCTCCAAGACAGGCTTCACTCCAGCCTGAGCAGCCTAAGCAGGGCCCCCAAAGGCTTGAAGCCTCAGACCCACCCCTTCTAACAACACCAGCTTCAATACTGGTACACTTCCTCAGACTGTTGGGTGCTCGCCACTATATATACCGGTTCCGCATGGCCCCTCCTCCCTTTTGAGTCTTCACGGTTACATCTGTGAGCAACCCTCTCCAGGTCATGGCACTCAGACAAGAAGTAGAAACTTAAGAAACAAGCCATTTGCCTCGTAGAACCCACCTCTCAGGAGAAGGGATTCTACTCAAGGTACTTTCTAGGCATCAGAGTACTCAATTCTTTAGATGACTGACTCATCTGTGCCCAGTCTCCCACTCAGGCAGACGCTCACCCAAAACTTGTCACTGGCCACCTTGAGCGGTTGGGTTTTATGATGAATCAGGTGAAGAGCCAGCTCACGCCTTTCAGATAATCTCCTGTCTAGGAGTGTGCTTGGACTCCGGGTCCATGCTGTCCACTCTGTCAGACGGCACAATGCACAGACTAGCCACCTGTTACAGCTCTTTAGCTCACGGGATTGAAGTTCCAGAAACTTCTGGGCTGATGGCAGCAGCTTCTCTGACCTTACCTTTGGGTTCCCTGCACATGTGCCCTCTGCAAATCTGGTTCAACAGCAGGGTTTTTCAGCCTATATTAAACCGTGATCGCCTATTGACAGTGACACATACGCTTTTGGTGGAAACGGCCTGCCCACCTGTGCCTCGACAGGGGGTCGCAGGGGGTGTGGAACCCCCCTTGGCTTGGTCTCCACATAAATGTTTTGGAACTACAGGCAGTTTACCTAGCCTTGCAGCAGAAGGTTCAAGGGAGGCATGTGCTTCTCTGTGCAGACAATGGTGGCCTCAGGTCGCCCAATCTCCATCTCATGGCCCTTAAGCTTTTGCTCTGGGCACATGAGAACGTATTCTCTCTGCGGGCAGTACATCTGCCAGGGGTGAAAAAAACTGGACAGCAGACTTCCTCTCCAGGAGCACCTCAGACTGGAGGCAAACCCCAGATGGTAGCCTCATTTGGGAGATATATCTCTTGCCTCCCAGGAATCACTGGCGGTAGATGTCTCGGTACACAAGTGGCCCAGGCAACTGTTATATGGCTTCTCACCGCTTGCCTTGCTCTCTCTGTGTCTGGAGAAAATCAGACAGGACCGGCCAAGGTGCTCCTAGTTGCCCCTTATTGGCCCAGGAGACACTGGTTTTAAACTCTGGTGACTGCCCAAGCTCCGTGATCTGCTCAGTCAAGAATGGGAGAGCTTACGGCATACCGACCCATCGAGCCTGCAGCTCTGTCTGGTTCATGAACGGCTGCATTGAGGGTTACTGACACCTTACAAAATGCTAGAGCAGTGTCCACTCATTACCAGTACGGATACAAGTGGAACATAAAAACATAAGAAAGTTTACAAACGAGAGGAGGCCACTTGGCACATCTTGCTCGTTTGATTGTTAGTAGCTTATTGATCCCAGAATCTCATCAAGCAGCTTCTTGAAGGATCCCAGGGTGTCAGCTTCAACAACATTACTGGGGAGTTGGTTCCAGACTCCAACAATTCTCTGTGTAAAAAAAGTGTCTCCTATTTTCTGTTCTGAATGCCCCTTTATCTAATCTCCAATCTTCCCTGATCCTTGTTTTTTTATTCAGGTCGAAAACTTCCCCTGGGTTGACATTGTCAGTACCTTTTAGAATTTTGAATTCTTGAATCAGATCACCGTCTTCTTTGTTCAAGACTGAATAGATTCAATTCTTTTAGCCTGGCTGCATATGACCTCTGGTCGCTCTTCTTTGCACTATTTCTAGAGCAGCAATATCTGTTTGGTAGCGAGGTGACCACAGCTGAACACAATATTCTAGATGAGGTCTTACTAATGCATTGTAAAGTTTAAACATTGCTTCCCTTGATTTAAATTCAACACTTTTCACTATATATCCGAGCATCTTGTTGGCCTTTTTTATAGCTTTCCCACATTGTCTACATGAAGACATTTCTGAGCCAATAAAAACTCCTAGGTCTTTTTCATAGATTCCTTCTTCAATTTCAGTATCTCCCATATGGTATTTATAATGGACATTTTTATTGCCTGCATGCAGTCCCTTACACTTTTCTCTATTAAATGTAATTGTCTGCCCAGTTCTGAATGCTGTCTAGATCATTTTGGATGGCCTTTGCTGCTGCATCAGTGTTTGCTTATTACACCAGAATCTAAGTCATTAATGTACAGGTAGTGGACAAAAAAAATGTAAACACCTGGGTAAATGAGGGACACCAAGTATATTGAAAGCAAAGGCTTTCACACAGCTGTGGCTCATTCGTTAATTAAGCAAATAACATACCAGCATGCTTAGCGTCATGTATAAAAATGCTGCACATGCCTGGTTGTCTATAATTATGGCTAGCATGGCTGCAAGAGGAGACCTCAGTGACTTTGAAAGAGGGGTGATTGTTGAGGCGCGTTTGGCAGGCGCTTCAGTGACCAAGACAGCTCAACTTATTAATATTTCACAAGCAACAGTGTCTAATGTGATGTCAGCATGGAACTCCGAGGGAAAGACATCATCAGCAAAGGGCAACAGTGGGTGGAAGCATATACTCCAGGATCGTGATATCCGTGCATTAATTCAAAGTGCAAGACAAAACAGGCATGCAACTGTAGATCAGTTGACTGCAAATTTCAACCTGGGGTGCGAGCAGCCAGCTTAATGGTCCATTGAGAACTCCACAGAGCGGGATACCATAGTGGCCCAATGCCCTATTAAGTGACTTTACATTGGTGCTTTTTGTCCACTACCTGTAGATTAGGAATAGCAGAGGACCTAATACTGATCCCTGTGGTACTCCACTGGTTACCTCGCTCCATTCTGAGGTTTCTCCTCTAATCAGTACTTTCTGTTTTCTACATGTTAACCACTCCCTAATCCATGTGCATGCATTTCCTTGAATCCATACTGTGTTCAGTTTGAGAATTAATCTTTTATGCTGGACTTTGTCAAAAGCTTTCTGAAAATCTAAATAAACCATATCATATGCGTTGCAAGTATCCATTGTCGATGTTGCATCCTCAAAAGAATGGACCATCTTACAGGCGTGGTGTCTGCCTTGTGGGCTTGACCCCGTGACTTGTCCCAGGGTAGTAATATTGCAATTTTTGCAGGACCTGTTTGTTGGGGGAAAGCTCCTTCTACATTAAAGGTCTATCTGGCAGCCATTCAGCAGCCATTCTCCTGGAACTCAGCTTCCTGGTGGGGAAAATTTTTGAAAGGGGCTCAGTGGCTTTGGCCACCTTTGTTCCTCACTGAAGGTTAAAAGTGGTACTCATTGCACTCTGAAGCCTTTATTTGAGCCCATGCATTCAGCTGAGCTGAAATATTATCATTGAAGTGACTGTTTGCTTGCTTTCACCTTTGCAAAGCTATCACCAATCCTGCCTTTTGCTGAACACTATCTCAGCATTCAATACCTATGGAATTGGAGGTTTCCTTCCACCTCCTTCTTTGTTATTGTGGATTTAAAACAAACATGCATGCATATTAAAGCAGTGAGGTATGTTACAGCTTATTAAAACATGGTAAATGCACAAGATTACAATTGGAAAACTGCAAAAATCACTTTGCAAGTTTCCAGTGGAATTTTTAGTTGAAGGAAGCCTAGCCAACATAAACACTTACTTGCTTACAGTATGATAGGAATGGAATTTTAGTTAAGGAAGTCCAAGATCACTGCTAATCAAGGTCTGTGAAACCAGCTGTAAATCTGTTAAACATGCATTTACTGCCTTAATTTACACACTTAAGAGTTGAGATCTGTTCATTCTCTCACACGCAAAGAACAGGCATTGCCCTTCTCCGGAGGTGTCGTGTTTGATTGATATCGGGCTGCAGTGATATTCTTCTCAGGCCCTTCATGTCACGATGCTTGTCAGCATGGTGCTCGTTCAATTAACTGTTGCAGTTCATTCATTAGGAATGCTAATCTATCCGTCTCTATGATGATCTCCAAAATAACAACTTGTTTTGCAATAACAGAGCATCCCTATTGAAATTTCTCATAGCTTACATATATTGCGATGGCTTTCTAATGTTTCCATTTCCATTATGGCAGCGCTGCAAAGGTTAATTACACAATTTCCAGTTTTAGTTTCATTGTGTGAGTTGGTCCTGAGATGTGGCATCTTTTTGGTGAATTTGGCACAATCAAGTCTTTACCTTTTCAAATACAGATAAACCTGCTTTGCATCGGGATTGCCATGCAGGTGTAATTTGTGGTATAAAGCAGGTCATGATATAAAGCGGGTTTCACATTTGCCTGTGACAGGACATTAGTGTGAGAAAAAAAAAAGAAAACGGTGAATTAAAAAGTGTTTAAATACTGTATGTGCGGTCGTTCTTTACATTTTAAACAAATGCATATAGTTTACTACAGGACAAATACGTTTTAAATCATTAACGGCAATGTAACAGTTTGTGTCATGATCTGAAAAAGGCATGAATTGTCGACTGATGAGAGCAATCAATACTTGATGTTTTTTTTGTGTGCATTTGTGATTGACTGTTAAAATTTGGTGACATTTGGTATTTTTTGTAAGTGAACTGTATCCCATTAAGACGTTAATTATATCTTGTGGTTACTTGGTAAAGCCCGGCACCACAGCATTTGACAGGCTGCACAAAATGTGACAATAAGCAGGTTTATGAAATTATATTAAGAGAGATAACGCACAATGAGTGGTTTTTCAAAAATCATGATAATAAACGGGGTATGATATTAAGAGAGGTGATATAAAACAGGTTAATCTGTACTAGTCAATGGGAAAGCCTTATTAAAGCTAGATAATTGAATGAATTATCAACAGGTAGTGACTGCTGTGAAAAACAGTAACGCTATTATAAACCAAACAAATGGTTTTGTATGAAGACATTTCAAAATGGTTATATAAAAGGGCATATTGAAAATAAGTTATTCTAAATATGTAGCATCACATTTTACCTTTTACAGTCATCCAAACCTTAATTGTGTTAGTGTCCCCCCCCCCACCCCCCCACAGGGTGTCATTCAGTATGATGCACATGCAAGCAGAGCACATCACTAGGATCCTGAATTTATATATATATATATAATATATATATATATATATATATATATATATATATATAGTGGAATAACACTAACAGCCTACAGCAGTCCATTGAAAAAGCTGGAGCTGCATGGCTGCTCCAGCTTTTACATTTGAAATGGTGCAGCAGAATGTGAAGGGAGGAAATACTGTGAAAATGGCTCT
>NW_024473263.1:0-12895 GCF_017654505.1 Polyodon spathula | reverse complement strand
GATGGAAACAGACAGTTGGAACATTGGCACATATTTAAAATCACTGTAGCCATCTTGTTTACAGGTACAGATGTTCAGTAAAGCTATAAAACGGAGTGAGCAATTACCATAAAAAATAAAATCCCAAACACAGTAAGTAGACATGTCAATTTGGATGAAGAACAATTAAATGAACTGGAAGATAGCAAAACAGAAAATAATACTGTGACTTTGTCACTTCAAATAATGTATTTTTAGCGGTTTGTAAATGCTACAAAAACACAGACACTTCTGCACATTATCCACCTCTCTCTGAAACAGACCTTCAAAAGTACTGAAATCTGAGACATTGTTTTAATTTTATTCTTTTGCTCCCGTTTTGCTGAAACAACATCTTGCACTACAGACAAATACAGCCATCTGTAATTGCTTCATTTTGCCCACCCTGCTTACTTCAGGGCCCACACTGCTGTTTTGAAGAATAAATAAATCTTCCGCCCGGCCATTTAGCCTCAACATTTAGTAGACGCAGGGCACAGATATACCATGCACATTAATTGAATGCCTCTGTTTTCTGTTCACAAAAATAAATTCATTCACTCTTGGTGCTTTAATTGCGACATGATTGCAGTCTGTAGCACCGATTGTATTGGGGAACCAGCAATCGAATGAAAATCCCTTTTTCCTCCAGTGATCGAGTAAAAAGACATCAACGCGCTAAAAGAGACTGCTGAAATGCGAGGTTCGTCTTCGATCTTACTTTGAAAGCTACCAGTTCTAAAAAGTCAATAGTCAACAGAACCTGAATATGTGCAGTACTAATAACAATGTTAATTGCATATTTGGTATATATAACAGCAATACATTTTGAAAGAATTATATGTGACAAATATCTTAGTTTCAGCATCAATAAACAAACTTAATTGCACTGATTGCAGATAAGTTTAATCTTATCATGCAGTCCCATCATTCTACACAAGGGAATGCCTTATCATGCAGTACCATCATTCTAACACAAGGGAATGTCATCATGCAGTCCCATCATTCTAACACAAGGGAATGTCATCATGCAGTCCCATCATTCTAACACAAGGGAATGTCTTCATGCAGTCCCATCATTCTAACACAAGGGAATGCCTTATCATGCAGTCCCATCATTCTAACACAAGGAAATGTCGTCATGCAGTCCCATCATTCTAAAACAGGGGAATGCCTTATCATGCAGTCCCATCATTCTAAAACAAGGGAATGTCATCATGCAGTCCCATCATTCTAAAACAAGGGAATGTCATCATGCAGTCCATCTGCGCACACACAACTATATAAATACAAGCCTTGGTGCTGTGTCCTATAGTTAAACTTAAACACAAAACCTAATCTATGTTTACAATTATGTTTTAGAGGCATACATAAAATTACAACTGCATTATCCAAGACTGGTAATAACAAGTGATTTGCAAACAGTACACACAATTTATGTCTTGTTTTGTTGTTGTATTGTTATGCTGTGAATATAGTTTGAGATGAAAAAATACTTTCTACTGGTCCTCAGAACATGTCACTTTTTCTTTTGATCCCCTAAACAGATTATTCACACTATAGAAATTGCAAGACTTGATTTGCGTGACATGTGAAATTATAACCAATGCTTATATATATATATATATATATATATATATATATATATATATATATATATATATATATATATATATATATATATATATATATATATATATATATATATATATATATACACACTTTATATATATATAAAGCATTAGATTTACTATCAAATTCAAGTGAGAAATTATAATTCACATAACATCCCAAACCCTGATATTAATTAATCATTAATCGGCCTATATGGTATAATATACAAAAATTGTTAAATGTTAGTTTATGCATACTTATATTTTAATTATTAGCACATGTACTGCCAGTAAGAAACCCAGAACAAATAAGCTGTCAGCTGGTTAACATCAGGACTGAAGAAAAAGATTTATGTTTTATTGACCTTTAGTTTATAGAATGAGAAATAGCTACTTATATTTAAACAGAGAATTTGTGACATCTGTATGTGCAATTGTACACTTTTTGCCACAAGCATGAAACTTGGTACAGTTCTCCATTAGGACCCCCTGAATGATTTAGGATATGGAGGCACCCAAGAAAATGATTTTTTTGAAAGTTATAGGTTGGTTCTTTGTTTTTTGTTTTTTTTTTCAGGTGGACCCCAGATTCAATTTTCTGCCATTTCATACACATTCCTGATTACAGCTATACAATATGCCATAATTTCTTACCCCAGCAGTAGAAACAGTGCGTTAAAGTCTATAGCAATGTATACAAATATCTGTAGGATCCTAAGACTTGCAGAAAAAGAATGGCTTGTTAAGGTGGTTGTTTGATCCCCATCAACACTTGACAAAACAGCAGATGTAGTCAAATATTTTACTTTGTGGTAATTCAGAATTCATTGCTAAGTGTTATTACTACATTTTAATAATCTGAAATGCTTTATTAGTACTTTATAACGTCATTATTAATCATCTATTAAATATTTATAAAACATTAATAAACAGCACCTTCATATAAAGTGTTACCAGACTTTTTAATCTGTTATTCGGTAACTATACACCATATTTAGCCATGTACAAGTAGTCAGGGACTAGTTACCTGTCTCCAGTATTTCAGAGGACCCATTCTCATGTGGCACACCCACACAGGGAAGGGGAGAGTGCTGGAGTGTCTGCGAGTTTGCCAGACAGACAGCCAGAGTGACTGCAGACACACAGAGCTCCACATATGTACCAGGAAAGAGAATTAATTCTCTCCAAATTGTTATTGTTTCAGGTGGGACAATATTATTGATGTTATATTTTACCTACTTGGAGTTCTATTCATTTTACTGTATGTATTAAAGAGCAGTGCCAGTGATCGATGTTGCTCAACCTTTGCATGCTGCTGCAGAGCAGATTGAGTGGCAATGGCTTGTTGCTCATGGTGAGCAGGAGTTTATCATCCAGCTGGGGGGGGGGCGGCACATTGAGATGGCTTTCCTAAAAGCTCTTGGAGATTAGCTGAAAGACAGTTGATGGACAGAGTCACTTGTGGAAGCAAAAGCAGCATCACTAGGTACTGCAGACTCATTCCTCAAAGCTAGTCATGTCACAAGGGCATGCCGCACAGACACCAAATTACTGTATGCACTCTCTACAGCCTAATGCACAAAGCATATACACATCTCACTGCATTAGTACCAGAAAGTATAGAGCCCCTTTCACTTGATGATGGGTGCACTACAACAGCTGACACAAGTCCCCCCTTTCTCATCTGGTGGATTTCCTTTCACTTGAAGCTTTTTTGTTGCTGATCTTTGTCAGGTCCTTACGTGATGACAAATTCACACCGTATGTACAGGCATAGCTGCAATGGCTCCTTGGTTCTTTGCCTTTTGACTTTATTCCAGGTGGCTGTGTGTACATTCGAGATATGAGCATTGTGCCTGAAACACACCCAGAAATTGCAGCAGAGTTTGAAAATGGGCACTTTGTTGTTCACAAACCAAGTTGGAAATGTTCTAGGATCCCCACAGACTAAGCTCATGAGCAGAACAATGCCTCGTTAAGGGGGAAGGAGGGGCAGCTAGACTGCCCAGAGGTAGCTAGAGTGATCCAGGAGTTAGATGTGGCACTTAACATTACACAACAGGTTTCAGATGGAGATCATTCCCAGCACCAAAGCTGTCCAAGCTGCTTTTGCCAAGGATGTGCATTCTCCAGTGCAGGTCATTGATGACAATGGGAATCCTTTTTTGGAGTAGTGATCTCATTGTGCTCAAAACATAGATATCATCGATCCATCAGTGAAAAAGACACTGAAAACAGCAGAGAAGCTAGGCAGGGATCAGTATGAAAGCTTTGTCAAAGAGAGGCTTGTACATCACACAACATCCCTTTCTGATCTAATCAAGCGAAACAAATTGCCCCTGATGTCTTGTCTACAGGTGAAGAGACCACCAAAATATAATTTGCAAGTGGCAAGCCTAAGGAGCAACTGCAACCTTGTCTCTAGACTCTCTATTGCATGCCAATAATGCCCACCTTCAATTGTGCATCTCAGGAATGTGCGTCCTTGTGCCAAATCGAGCTTGCTGCAGTGTTTAGAAGATCTAGCCATGCCTACAGACAGCAGGTCAACTGGTGACATCACAATTCTGAATGGTGTAGCCATTGTTAACATGCTTGAATGTGCTGCACACGCTCACAATGTGTTCTTGCCCTACCTTCAGAGGCTACGTGAGCATGCTGCTAAACGCTTAGTCCTTGTTTGGGATGATTACTGGGGAGATTCATTGAAAACCACTGCCTGAAGAAGAGGAAAGGAAATAAGAAGCCAATACATCTGTACCAAACTGGAAAGACTTTCTTCAAATTGATGAGAACAAGGTGGAACTTTTCAGCTTTTTTGTGTCACAATTGAGAGTGACAAGCAAATCATCACAACACATGCCCAAAATGTTCTGTGCAAGCAGCCCTGTGACACATCTGGACTGTCATTTTGTGATCATGAAGAGGTAGACACCTGAATGATGTTTCATATGTCAGATGCTTCAAAAGAAGGGTATGTCAGTCCTCTTGAGACACGGATGGAGTTGTATTAGCAGTGCTGCTGTGAGCTTGCTAAATTTTGCTAAAGTCTGAGTGACATTTGGAACAGGAAAGAATTTCCACTACACTCCTGCCCATGAGATTGCCGCTGCAACTGGACCCCAGAAGTCCAGATGTGTACCCATGTCTCACAGTGTCACTGGGTGTAACACAGTATCTTCCTTAATGGCTTTTAGAAGAAGACAGCATGGCAAGTCTGGCAAACTTATGAGCTGGCTGGCACCTTCCTTAACCTCTTTAGAGGTTTAGAGGAAAAGTTGTTGTACAGAATACATGTTTTCTAAATCATTTTTAATTTTATGTATTAAACACATTGTATTTTCATAAAAATGGTTTAAACATGCATATTTTTAGAATTCCTGACATTCAAATAGACCCTTTGAACAAATATAACATTATTTTGGTCTCTCTTATTATTTTAGGTGCTAAGATGAATAGTTTGACTTCTTCACTGAGATGCGCTATATGTATACCAAATGCGCGTGGCGGCCAAAAACCCTGTCTATATATTTTTCTTTTCAAAATGCCTCCATATCCATTTCTTATTAGTATGTAATAAACCATTATTCTGCCAAGTTTCATTCTTGTAGCAAAAAGTGTACAACTGTTTCACATATCTGCTGGACTAACAGGAGTGTCAAATGAAAAGAAATACACTGCCACTTAACTGTCAATAGAAAAAAAATTGCTATTGACACCCAGTTGTCCATAGTAAAATATGCTATTTACATCCTGTTTTGCATTATTATTATTATTATTATTATTATTATTATTATTATTATTATTATTATTATTATTGGAGAGTTCAAACCAGTTCAAAGTGATCCTGTAGGCCTGCCTCTAATCATCACCTCCCACTGAAATAGTTTCTTTACTCTACAGTTGGAGAGTAAACGAGATGGTTGTATGTCAAAACAGGAGATGGTTTTGGCCCTTCCAGAGCAAATTTTCTACTCCAACGTTTGCTGTTTAAATAGGGTTATTTCAAATAATAATAATAATAATAATAATAATAATAATAATAATTCTTGCAACTTGGCAGCGTCTGCTATCATTTTGTAAACCAAAATCTACTAACATTAAAATGCATCTTTTAATGTGTTGTTTAACTTGTTTGTGCAATCAGGGCACTGCCTGGGACATGTATGTATGTATTTATTTATTTATTTATTTATTTATTACATTTCATTTTATTTTATTTTTTTGTTACCATAAATCTGGCGTCTGCCGATGCCATTTCATAAGCTTTGTGCCTATAAAACTTTTCAAATAATTGTTTGCCCTTTATTGCACAGGCACACTTGTCTTTTGTTAAAGCTCTGTGCAGTTGCCTAGTTTAAATGGACAGACTTTATTTTAAGAGGTTGTGTGCAGCACTACAAAGCATGCCCTGATTGCAAAAAAATAAAAGCATGCTTACTATAATTTTGATGAAATCTTTCTTTAATCAAAATAGCCACCTTTTTATATTTGCAAAATGGATGCATTTAACATTGTATAAAAATGTTTTGAAGCAATCTTGTGTTACTGAGTTACAAAATGTGTTGAGGTATTGCCATCATTGTTGTGTTAGGTGGCATCGTTTGTCTCACTTTGTGGAAAAGTTCAACCCCTAGCAGCTCACTTGATGACAAATCACGGCACTGCTGGCCAGACCATGTTGTGGCGAACACTGCTCATAACTTTCCATGTTGTTTTCATAGTTCAGAACTGTTTGGGGTCATTATCTTAAGAATAACTCCATCTTCTATAAGTGGGATGCCAGAAGGTATTGCATGTCTTTGTAAAATACCAACAGGTCACTGCATGAAGTACAGCATGTAGGATTCATCCTGATGCTGACAACTGGGTCTGACAATGTTTTTATACAATAAAAAACATTGTTCATTAAAAAACAAACAGTTCTCAAAGAGACCAGTTCAACTCAAACCTTAATGACCTCTCTGTGGGTGCTGAAGCTCACAAAATAACGTAAAAAAGTAGAAAGAAGCCAGCACTCTTAAAGAATAACTTTTTTTTGTTTAATGAAAAATAATAATAGCAGAAACAAACGAATTGCAACAAACAAGCCTTCATCAGTGCAACACATAACAGCATAACTCTCTTTTATTAGCTTAGCCGCAAACAGGTTTTTTTTTTTAGTGTGAAAATGCAATACCAATTAAACTGTTAAAGTGTATTTAGTGAAAACTATTTCCTTAATAATATAATGACAACAACCTTAAATCACATTCAACTGGCACGTTTGAAGATCTTTATATTTTGTTTTTGCAGATAAAACATATATTGGATAATTAGATAGAAAATTCAAACCATTGTTACAGAACATCAAATAGGAGAATTGTTCATCAAAAATTAAAACGTTTGGAAACGATTCTCTTACTGAACCAATTTGTTGATTATTTTACTAAACCTTTTGTACAACAATTGCCTTCTTATATCAGAGACTGTACTGGTGTGGGGGTTCCTGTGGATATATCTAGCCTATATACGAATATTCCACATGGTTTGGGCTTGTCGGCTATTAATCATTTTTTTGGCCACTCAAGAACAGGATAATTTACCCAATTCTTTTTTGACACAGTTGGCTGCCATTGTTCTTGAGAAGAACTATTTTCCTTTTGAGAATAGTTATTACTTACAGATTCAAGGTACAGCTATGGGTGCGACGGTGACTCCCAACTACGCCAGTTTATTTATGGGAAAGTTTGAATTGGATCATGTCTATAATGATAACCCATTTAAATGTTTTATCTCTAATTAGCTAAGATATATTGATGATTTATTTTTCAGTTGGCATGGTAGCACAGATTAATTAAAGTTATATTAACAGTAGATTATCCTCCATCTATTTTACCCTAAACTCTAGTGAGACATATATTTCTTTTCTTGACGTATTAGTTTTGAAATTTGGTTCAAGTTTAACTACTGCTTTGTACCAGATAGAAACATTTTGTTGAATGCAAAGAGTTTTCATACACCTGCTTTAAAATGGAATTTACCTTTTAGTCAACTACTAAAACTACGCCGACTATGCGATTCAGAAAACGAGTTTGAGGTTCATGCCAAAGAATTATGTGACCGGTTTCGAGCTAAGGGATATACAAATTCCTTTAGAGATAACTGCTGTTGATGCCTAAGATTAAGCCAGTAAAACAACATTCAATCACTTTTGTTTCCATCTTTTCTTCAATTCCTCATCAAGTTAAAAATATTGTCAATTCACATTGGCATACATTGACAAGTGATCCCAAAGTGGGTCATTTATTTACACATTCTCCTCTTTATGCTCATAAAAGGCCTAGAAATCTGAGAGACCAACTGGTGAGAGTGGATGCCCATATACCCCCACCACATTTTATGCCCCGCATTCCGTGTGGGAATTTTCCTTGTCACAATTGTGCAAACTGTAATGCTATGATTAAGGGTGGCTGTTTTACTCATCCTCACTTTGGTAAGAAACATTATGTTAAGAGACGTATTACATGCATGACTAAATACACTGTTTTTTATGTTACGTTGGTAAAATCATTAGAGAATTAAAAACTAGAATTTATAAACATAAGAGTGCAATGCGTAATGGAGATCAACGTTCACCTGTTACGAGACACTTTAATAAACACAATCATGAAGTTTGCTTTCTCAGATTTCTGGGCATTGAAATAGATAAAAATCCTAGAAGGGGTGGACAGCGATTGAAATTATTGCTGCAATAATTATATATTCTATAAAGCACTTTGTGATGGCATTGCCATGAAAGGCATTATATAAAAATACATCGATTGATTGAAATATTGTAACTTGGCCAAAACAATAGAAAATACATTCCAATGATGTTCTAGTTTGAAATATTCTCAGAGTAGCCTCAGGTGTGTCAAACTGTGTTACTTTGGGTATAAAGTAAATAAATAAATACATACATTGCAGACCTATTCTTTCAAATATAATTATCAAACCATCTGATTTTTTTTATTTATTATTATTATATGAAAATGATGAAGATCTGTAAGTAAGAGAAATAAAAACTAGCAAAACTTTAAACTCTGAATTTTAAATCTTAAAACTATTTAAAAAAACTAAAAAAAAACAAACTTGTGTACAATTCTACACATAGATTATGTTTATTTTGTTATTCATGTTATTATTTGTTATAATTAAACAAATGTAGAATATTTAGTGATGTGTTATTTTTACTGTTTTGAATAAAGTTATTAACATACCGGTAATGATTGGACACTGTTTAAAATAAATAAATAAATAAAGATTCACATGGAGGACAATGTGCATGTGATGGAAAACAAATGCAAGGTACTCAGTTGAGAACCATGCCTAAAATATTCACTCCACTATAATTAGAGGGGACTAGACACCTACAAATAACAAAAACAAAAAATTAGGTTTGAATATAAAAATATATAAATATTCAACTATGTCAAAACTTTAAAATGTTATTTGGTGTATAATGCACTTTTGAACTGACACTGCACCAGAAGTACATGCATCTCCAAAGCCACCAAAAGCACTTTTCTAGAAATGGCTGTAGAAATAAAAGCTGCTATTAACAAGATGATTTTCTGTCTGCATTCTTGTCTTTTGTCTATACAATTTCTCCCTGCTAGCACAATGGTATCAATAGCATCTTTCTACATTACATTTGGTTTCAAGCCCTACTGGCAGCAGTGAAATTGTTTGTGTGTGTCTTTGTCATTTAGGACCCTGTTGAAAATAAGACAAAGATCCAAATAAAAATGCTCTAACAAATGTTGACCTCTCTCTACACTCTCCTGGCTGGGCCTGCGGGCGGCATGAATTGTACAAGGCAGTCTACTCAGGTGGATTTGGCTGCGTCTAATTGCACTCTCCGAGGGACAGATCTAATAAGTGTCTGCCAGCGCAGCGCAGGGAGAAAACAAAAGTTTAAAAAGCCTTGATTCTCGTAAATCATGCTTAGAGCTTCCAGCACAGGCTTGGAGAGAGAGTCAGGGTCTGAACGCTTCTTCCAGCCTCTTGCCTCTGGGACTGCCTGCGAGGTGTTTTTAATTGATTTTTGATTAGGAAGCTCAGTGCTCGACCGATCCATTAGCCAGGAGTCTTGAGAACGAGAAGGAGAGGGAGTCTGTCTGCTCTGAAAACGTTTCTGATAATATAGCTTTCAATGTTTTACTAAGTGGGGTTGGGACAGTTTTATTCATCATATTAACTGCATATCGGTACAGTTTTTTCTTGGGCTTGTAAGAGTGATGCAGTGTGCTATACAGTATGGCCCCCATCATGTTAGGTGTTATATTACACAATATATTTATTTTTATTTGTTAAGCAGCTCATTTAATATCTTGTTGTGCACCTGTGGAACCATTTTAAATCAAGAAAATCTTTTTTTTTTTTTTTTTTTTTTTTTTTGTTTGTTTCCAACAAAAAAAAAAAAGATTAATAATAACCCTGTATGGGATACTTACACGTAAAAGCTTAACTTTATGAGAAAACGTCATCCCTATCATGTACAATATTTGTGAGTCTTTGGTTCTAACCCTATAAGACTAGTGTAAAAGGGTCCCTGGTTTGAAACCACTCGTAGCAAACTACTTGGTGTGCTTTTGGTAAATATTTATGAATGTTTAAATGCTATGGAGGTGTCAGCATTTAATCCATATCTATATACACACACTCTCTTTATAATACATTATAATGGACATTGACAACCCTGGTTAGTATTTTCTAAGCAATGAAACCCTAAATAAGCAAATAACATTTTAACATCATAAAGACTTAACTACAAAATAATAATTAAAAAAAAATAAAATACACACGTACACACCAAAGAATATTTTAAAATTAGGGCTGTCACTCAACTAAATTTTTTAATTGGTTAATTTATGGGCATTAGTTGATTAACCAGTAAATTCATCTGTGCACATGTTTTTTTTATAAAGGTAATGATCATGTAATAGTAAAAAAATCAATAGAATCTATAAATAAATAAATAAATAAGCCCAATGGGAATCTAGTCTTTTTAAAAGCATTTGTATTATTATTTTTCTCTCAGTAAATGTCTCTTTTTGTAGTTGTACTGCACTATTAAGATGCATCTGTGCTGGCCCTGTCCACACAAAGTGAATAAAATAAATTAATGTGAACACCCTTTTTACATTATAGTATATTCAAAGAACAAAACCAGTAATAATAATAATAAAAATAATAATAATAATAATAATAATAATAATAATAATAATAATAATAATAATAATAATAATAATAATAATAATAATAATAATAATAATAATAATAATTACAAGTGTTAATAACAGTTTATTAAATGTACAGATAGTTATTATTTTATGGGATATTATTATATTATGGTGCAAAATGTATACAATGTGTTAGATAGTTTACAGAGGTCCCTAGCACGGTGTTTACCCTTGGAAATCCATATATATATATATATATATATATATTATATATATATATATATATATATATATATATATATATATTATAATGTAAAGCCATTGCCTTCTGAAAGAGGAACTGATCTGGTGATGCCAGGTCAGCAGGGTGGACCATAATGAAGCCACACCCTTCCCTTCCATGCCCTTCCTCAGCGGAGAAGAACTACCCTCCCCCTTGTGGTAGATTTGCTCTGGTGGCCGATGACCTGGTTGTTGGACTCTATAATTAACTTCCCCCACCTTCTCTATGATCTCATATGGCCCCTTCCATGTTGCCAGTCCACTGTAGGGACCAACATTAATACCCTGTAGCCTGGCTGAAACACCTTTAGTGTAGCCTGACGATTATAGGTGAATTGTTGATGCTCCTGTGCCTGACTTAGGTGCTCTCTTACAATCGGGGCAACTGTTGCTATTCTATCGTGCATGGCCGTGATGTGCTCAATTACACTCCAGAAAGGGGTGGATTCATGTTCCCATGTTTCCCGTGCTATATCTAATATTCCCAGTGGGTGTCTCCCATATACCAGTTCAAAAGGTGAGAATCCTAGTGACGCTTGGCAAACCTCTCTAATGGCGAACATCAAATAGGGCAACATGAAATCCCAGTTATTCTCATCCCTGTCAATTACTTTTCTTAGCATTGACTTTAATGTTTGGTTAATACTCTCTACTAACCCATCCCTCTGGGGATGGTAGGATGATGTACTCAGCTGTTTGAGCTGCAGTAATTTACACAAATCAGACATTACCTTGGTCATAAAAGGGGTTCTCTGGTCTGTCAGGATTTCCTTGGGTATCCCCATCCTACTAAACATCAACATTAATTATTTTGCAATCCCTTTAAAAGCCATTGTGTGTAGTGGGATCACTTACAGGTACCTGGTGGCATAATCTAGGATGACCAAGATGTAGTTATGCCTTCTGGCAGATCTGGGAAGAGGTCCAACCAGGTCCATGGCGATCCTATCAAAAGGGGTCTATATAATGGGTAGGGGAACCAGCGGGCTCCTAAAGGTTGGTTTGGGTGCAGCTAATGGGTGCACCTCCCCATGTATCCCTGGCCAGTAAAACCTCTTCAGGACCCTCTCCCTGGTTTTATCAACCTAATCACCCCTATCTTAAATACTTGGTATAAGTCAACTCGTATCATAAAGTAGGGGTAACTTGTCAGTATGTTTTCTGCATTTATGGGGGCCCCATTAGCTACGTTTATGTTCCCGCTAGCATCTTGTAGCATTGGGTCTTGTGTTTGGGCACTCCCGAACTTGGTCTGTGATCCCACTAGTACTGGCAAATCTATTTCACCACCATCGTGGTTCTCTGCTAGGATATTTTATCCTCTCTCCACTCGTGCTGGGCTCTTCATTATCCCCACTGGGTTCTGTAATTCTAATTCATTCCTTTTCTCTGTTTTCTCCCTTTCTGTTTTGTTTTCCCCTATCAATACTTTAACCAATGTCTCAACTGAGACCACGCCCTCTTTTACCTTCAGTTGTGGGATCGAGGTTACTTCCTGCTCGGTATTTTGAGTGGGCGGTACCAATTTGCCTTATCTTCCTCCTAATTTTTCAAAATTAGGAAAATATCATCCCAGTATTACGTCCTACCAATTGCCTTGTCTTCCTCCTAATTTTGAAAAATTAAGAAAATAACATCACAGTATTACATCATACAACCTGTTGGGGACCACCATGGTCTCATAATCCAACATGCCTGCATTGGTTTGCATATTCATGTGGACAGGGGGGTACAATGCGTGTCGCCATGTATGCACATAATACTGATCTGTGCACC
>NW_024473262.1:0-12105 GCF_017654505.1 Polyodon spathula | reverse complement strand
ATTCCCTTGTTCTCAGCTCTCGCCGATATATTTAACTCTCAGTCTTGTTCTGTCTTTCCAGCACCCAGCTGCTCACTTTCACCTGAGTACCTTGGAACAGTCTTACCTGTCAGTTCTTTAGCCACTGTTCCCTGCTCCTCTCTGAGCATCTGGTTTGTGGCATGCTGGACTTGTAGTGCTTCCTGGTGCATCTGCATTGCATCCTGATGCGCAGTTTCCTCTGCCTGGGTGACCTCCTGTTATCTTGTTACAGCTCATAACAGTGCTTGTACTACTGCCTCCATTTTCTCTTCTTGTGTTATCTGGCCAATGCCTGCATTCTCCACCACGTGTGACAAAGTCTTCCCTAGGTAGGCAGACTTGAACGCAAATTGGTACTGGAGACAACACAAGAGTCACATACAATAAGTTCTTTTCAAACAGGGCAGTACCTGTTTGTTTATTTTGGCACTGTTTCCAGTGAGCCGCGTTCAATAAACAGAATACAGTTCTTGGTCCACAAATTAGGTTCTCATACAAGGTTTTACAGCATAAGTATTCATCCCCTTTGCTATGACACACCTAAATAGGCTCTGGTGCAACCAATTGTCTTTAGAAGTCACATAATTAGTTGAATGGAGTCCACATGTGTGCAATTAAGGTGTTTCACATGATTTCAGGTTAAATATACCTCTCTGGGAGGTCCCACAGTTGGTTAGTACGTTTCCTAACAAAAACTACATCATGAAGCCGAAGGAACATTCAAAGCAAATCCGGAATAAGGTTCTTCAAAAGCACCAAGGGGTAGGATATAAGAACATTTCCAAGGCATTGAATATCCCTCAGAGCACAGTAAAGTCCATTATTAAGAAATAGAGAGAATATGGCACAACTGTGAATCTGTCTAGAACAGGCCATCCTTAAAAACTGAGTATCCGGGTGAGAAGGGCACTAGTCAGGGAGACCACCAAGAGGCCTATGGCAACTCTAATGGAGTTACAGTCTTCCACGGCTGAGCTGGGAGACACTGTGCATACCACAACAATAGCCCAGGTGCTTCACAAAACTGGCCTTTATGGGAGAGTGGCAAAAAGAAAGCCATTGTTGAAAAAAAACATTAAATCTCAGCTAGAGTTTGCCAGAAGGCATGTGGGAGAATCTGAGATCAAGTGGAAGAAGATTCTATGGTCTGATGAGACCAAAATAGATCTTTGTTTGGCGATAGGTGCTATGTTTGGCACAAGCCCAACACCGCACATCAACCTGAGAACATTATCCTTACCGTGAAGCATGGTGGTGGCAGCATCATGCTATGGGGATGCTTCTCTGAGTCAGGGTCTGGAAAGTTTGTGAAGATAGAGGGTAAAATGGATGCAGCAAAGTACAGAGAAATCCTGGAGGAAAACCTGTTAAAGTCTACAAGAGACCTGGGACTTGGGAGAAGAGTCATCTTCCAGCAGGACAATGACCCCAAACATACAGCCAAAGCCACACTGGAGTGGTTTAAAAACAAAAAGGTCAATGTCCTGGAGTGGCCCAGTCAAAGCCTGGACCTCAATCCAATTGAGAATATGTGGAGTTGAAAATTGCTGTTCACCAAAGATCCCCATCCAACTTGACGGAGCTTGAGCAATTTTGAGATTTTCTTGTACCCTTCTCCTGCTATGTGCCTCTCTACCACTTTATACCTGACTTGTTTCGAAAGGTCCTTGATCTTCCTCTTCCTGGGCCAGTGCAAAGGGGCATCCCGCCCAGTTGTGCCCATCCTCCTTGCAGTGACCACACCAGTAAGCCGGTGGTGTCTCTGGACGTGCCCACTAGTGGTGATCCTCCTTCCTGCACCAGGCGTACCATGGGAACAAGCTGGCTGGGTCCTCCAGCTGTTGCTATTCAAGCTTCTGCTGCTGGTGCCTGCTCTTCTTGCCCATTTATTTATTTATTTTATTGCGCTGGGTCAGTAGGGCTCGTTTTTATCACTGCCCCATATGTAATGTAGCCTCTCCGTACTCTGCTCGTTTGCCCTTTAGAACATAGACCCAGACACAAGAATTGCACAATGAAGCACTTTTGTGTACTTTTATTTTTACAAAACAAAATAAGCACAACAAAACAAAACAAAAGCCTCGCTCAAACATAGAGCCTAACTGCACTTGAAACAGTCCCTAACTATCAGACTGGATGGCTAAGCCGTTTACTAGAGACAAACACTTTACGCAATGCCAGTGTTTGTTTTTAAACAGAATTTCCCTTCATGAACCAGCTCCCTGGTGATCTCTGATCTAATGAGGCTGGCAGCTCTCTTTTATAGTATGTGGCTGTTCCCAATTGACACCAGTTATCTCGTTTGGGAACAGCCACATTCTCACATGGTTTTGGCAGGGACAGGAATTAACCCCCTCTCTGCCAACCACTACCAAAACAAACACCACCCATGCTTTATTTACATGCAGAGACAGGTAGATTGTAAACAGCTTCGATATAAAAATAAAACACAAAGTATCAGATACAGCTCAACAGTTTTATTTATGAACATCATATCTAACATTTGTTTAGCAGAAACACTGTTTTTAAATGAAAAATAAATATAAAATGCTTTATTTTCAAAATTAGCACATATAAAATGAAAAACTATAATAAAATTAACATTTCAAAAGGACATATTGTGTAACCAGCTTTAATCTGGTTATATGTAGGCCTACATACACACAAAAATAACAAAGATAATAACTCAATTTCCATTTTGTAAAATGAATGCACAGTCAGGGAAACATACTTCAAAATAGCCCCCATGTTACCACAATCCACACAGATTTAGCACTTATCAACTTGTCATGTGCATTTACCACATACTGCTCTTTCACTCTGGGCACATATATCAGAAGTTTTATTTGTACTGCATTTATGTCACTTGCCAGCCAAAACTTGATCCCAAATTTGACAGGTTTGTTTGACATGTATTGTGTCCAGCAACACCGTGCTTTTGTCGGAAACAGCTGCTTGTTCATGTAATGTTTTATGTTTTGCTTGAAATAGGCAATGCTGTTTTCAATGAAGTCGTTCCAAATTCCTGCTGCCAATGCAAATATATCTGTAGTTGCTCAAATCAAAACACAAAAATCTCAAGATTTCTAGAAAAATTCTTGTAATAGTAATATTGTAAGACAGTAGTCTATATGCTCATTTGGATAACACATATCTAGACTTCAAGAGCAATATTCTATTCAAATGCATACTGCTGTAAACTCAACAGAGGTAGTGATAAAATGGCTTTATACATATAAAAAATAGCGCATTATAGGTTATATTAACAATAAAAGCATGTATTGTAACAAGCCATCAAAATGACTACTTTTGGTAGTTCTAGGTAGAAATGCTTATAACTTTTTTATTTTTGTGATTGACTTTCAAACGCCGTCAGGGTATTTAATACATCTATAGAGAACCGAAAATCTTTAACACACGCAGAGTAATTTACATTTTAAAAGTGAAAAACGTCCAAATGACCGCGTGGCGGTTCTAGTGTTAAAGAATCAATCAATCTATCTATTTCATATAGCGCCTTTCATAGTGGAAACACCATCACAAACCACTTTACAAGATGCAGTAAATACAAGAAAATCCATAATACTTCAAATAGAGAAATGCATAATACATGATATACAGTGGAAAGTGCATAATACATGAAATAGTACAATACAGTGGAAAGTGCAGAATACATGATAGTAACAAAACGTGAAACAGTAGCAGCAGCTAATAACAGCGATCAGGCTTATGGAGCATGGAAAGCAAGAGAGAACAGGTGGGTTTTGAGAGTTGGTTTAAAGTGAGCTACAGTTGTAGCATCACAAACCAAAGCTGGGAGAGAGTTCCAGAGAGTCCATAAAGCTAAGTGAGCATTGTCCAAGTGTGGTGCACTTTTGCTTGGGGATAACAAGTAAGCCAGAGTCGGAGGACTTCAGCTCACAGGCAGGGACATAGCGAGTCAGCAGGTTGAGGAGGTACTCGGGACCTGTGTGATGAAGGGCATTGTAGGTGAGCAGGAAAGTTTTGAACATAATCCTGAACTTTACAGTGTAGCCAGTGCAGATGGGCAAAACGGGGGGTGATGTGATCATGTTTTTTTACATCTGGTAAGGATCCTGGCAGCAGCATTCTGAACTAGCTGCAGTCGGTTTATGGTGTGTGCCGGGAGAGCACCTTATAGATAGTTGCAGTAGTTAAGTCGAGAGGAGTCAAACACATGACAAAGTATCTCAAGAGCCAAGAGCCGGACCATGGCAGAGGGGCTTCCAGGGTCAAGTTTTAAGTAGAGCTGGGTGTCATCAGTATAGGAGTGAAACATGAGGCTGTGTTGGTGGATGAGGTGGCCCAAGGGAAGCATGTAGAAATTCAAGAGAAGGGGTCCAAGAACAGATCTTAGGGGGACACCACAAGTGACTGGGTTTGCGACACCACCGTATCCAGCATAAAAAACAGACTGCATATGTCCGGATAGGTAAGAGGACATCCAGGAGAGACAGGTTCCAGAGATTCCAGCATACTTCTGAAGGCGGTCAAGAAGAATGCCATGATCTATGGTGTCAAAAGCAGCTGTTAGGTCAAGATGGACAAGCACAGAGGGAGCACCAGCATCAGCATTGAGCAGGAGATCATTCACAATCCGGAGCAGAGCAGTTTCAGTACTGTGATGCGGCCAGAAACCAGACTGTAGAGATTCAAGCAGGTTGTTGTCTGTGAGATGTTTCATCAGCTGCCTGGCTACAGCCCTTTCGAGAGTTTTTGAGAGAAAAGGGAGATTGGAATGAAAGATAAGTTGGGTCAAGGTAGAGTTTTTGGAGTACCGGCAAGCAATACTCTGGCAAGCTTCAGGGCAGCAGGAACTGAGCCAGAGTCCAGGGACAGTTTGAGAGTGTGCATAATGGAGGGAGCAAGATCAGAAGCACAGAGACAGACAAGGTTAGTCGGCCAGGGGGCATGTGGGTGATTTAAACAGTAAACCAGAAACATCAGCAATGGAGAGAGGGGAGAAGGAGGAGAGGGCAGGAGGAGAGGACAGGAGGAGCAACCGTAGGAGTGTCAAGGTGGTCAAATAGTAGACTGGATTTGTGGTGGAGAGCGTAGAATAGATGTTGCTGATTTTGTTCCAAAAGAAAGAGGAGAAATCATGACAGGTAAGAGAGAAGGATGGACAGGAGTTGGATCAGTCAGTGGTTGGATGTAGGATTTGGTAAATGGTCTTGAAGAGAACATTGGGTTTACCATATCTCATAGTTATGATTTCAGAGAAGTATTTCACCCTGGCCATGGCAGGTGCATGCCTGTAGCTCGTGAGATGGTCGGTCCAGATCTCTCTGTGAACAATTAGTCCAGATGACCTCCACTTACGCTCGAGCTTGCGGCAGGCAGATTTATGCAGTCGAAGTTCGAGGGTGTACCACAGGCAGTTTCGATCTTTCTTGACGGTTCTGTTTGTAAGCAGGGCAAGAGTGTCAATGATACTAGTAAGGGTGGCATTGTAGAGAGTCACGGCATCATCAACTGAGGACGGGAGAGTACTGGTTAAAGGGGATGCAGAGACACAGTCTGAGAGTTTCAGCAGATTCTTGGCAAAGAAGGAGACAACAGTATCAGTAGCGGAGGAAGGGGCAGAGAGATTAATATTAGTGATTAAGAAATGGTCAGAGAGAGAGAGACATCTTAGACAGAGAGATTGGAGACATCAAGGCCCCTGGTGATGAGCAGATCCAGAGTGTGTCCTAGGGTGTGAGTGGGGACGTTGACAGATTGAGAAAGTCCAAGACAGTCCAGAAGCATGTTGAAGTCAGTCACTGGGGGGAGGAAGGCAAATCAACATGAATATTGAAGTATTGGAGTTTGTCAGTTGAAGTACAGATGAGGGAGAGGAATTCTGAAAACTCTGCAATAAAAGCAGAGCTGCTCTTAAGTGGACAGTAGATAACCTCAAGGGTGAGGGACATGGGAGAGGAGAGCTTGATGGCGAGATGTTCAAATGAAGAAAAGGCAGGCAAAGCAAGAACTGAGGAAGCAAGCACAGAATTAGCAATAACAGCCATGCCCCCGCCTCTGCCAATGAGGCGAGGTTTGTCAAACAGGGAATAGCCCGTTGGGGTGGCTAGATGCAGCAAGTGCCAGGTTTCAGCTAGACAGAGAAGATCAAGATTGGTATCAGTTATAAGTTTACTGTGAAGCAGAGATTTCTTTGTTAGGGAACAACAGTTGAAAAAGGAGATTTTCAAGTTTGTAGCAGGCAGTGTAGGGGGAGAAGAGTTAGTAAGGGTATGTGGAGCAGGTACTTACCAGTGTTCATTCTGGAAGTGGAGAACGAGTGAGCCCGCTTTGTCCAGAGGATCCAGACATTAGGTTTCAAGGAAGGAATGAGGCCTCTAGTAGCCATCTGGAGGGATTGTGAAAATGGAGGGTCAGAGTCACCAGCGACTCCTGTAGTCTGGCCAGGCGCCTGCGGGCTTGCCTGTTAGCTGCACGGGAGCTGCATTGTCATCCCATGCTGTAGCTCCTGGGTGGCTGCATGATGAATCTGCAGTGTGTAAAGAAGTCTTCAGCTGATGGCACATGTTTTGGAGGAAAGTGTGAGTTCATCTTCGCCACTCCTGAGTCAGTGCAGGGGTGGTAGTGATGAGTTGAGCCTAAATAATAGGCTCCTGCCATAATTTTTCACACTGCAGATCCACAGTGAGGCCACCAGACCTATAGCACCAGAGGACAACACAGATCTGGTGACTCCACTGCAGAACCAGACGCTCTATTGGCCACAAGGGTCACTGATGCGCAGTGAGCTGTAGATTCCCCTGTTGACCTAAGCCCTCCCTACCCTGGCAGCGCTCAGCCAGTTATGCGCCACCCCCTGGGAACTCCCGGTCATGGTCAGCTGTGACATAGCCTGGACTTGAACCTGCGATCCCCAAGTTATAGGGCACATCCTGCACTCCATGCAGAGCGCCTTTACTGGATGCACCACTCAGGAACCCCTTGTGAATACTGTTTAACTAATTTATCTTATGACTCATTAATTAAAAATGAACTCAGAGGTATAAAATGAAACTGACCAACAGGTATTGTAGATCACTATGGCTGAAAACCAGTGGATAATATATATTTCCCTTTCGTTCAGGCAATACAGCATATAGGGTATCAAGTGATGCGTGTATACTACCCTGGCTTAGAAAACCTACCCGTCCAGACGGCTGACAGCTGCTGAGGAACACCACGATTGGGTAAATACAGGTAGGGAGGAGAGGGAGGTGGCACATACTGATAAAACAGACTGAAGTGCATTAATTAATTCCTAAAATTGCCACTGCCTGCTGTATCCTGCACACTCTTGTCAAAAACCAAATGAGGTGTTCAGGAAAAAAAAAGCAACACTGCCTTTCAAAACAAGCCCAACACAAGCGCAACTCGTGTTAGAGTATGAGTGTTTATGCAAATTCCAACCAGCGACTCTCAAAAACAAGCCTATATCCTACTTATTATAAGCGGACTTGGCAACTGTGAAGGTTACCTTAACCGTCAGTTTCAATTGGACGGCAGCAATCCGAGTGCTGTCAGAGATTCTCTCCTTTCTTTTAAGTTGTGTTGGATTTACTGTTGTGTAAAATATTAGTGATGCAAACAAATAAAACTCAATCAATGCATTCATTTACGATTTTATTTGCTCAATTCTGAGAGGGCATCAACAACTTGTTGGATGTTGTTGCGCTGTTTTGGACGATCGAGCTGGCTCATGACATCCAGTTCACCAACTATATTTATTAACGTGGAGGGCAGACACACGTTGTCTTTGGAAATAGCTGGGATCAAAAAAAGGACAGGAATTAATTTAGTTACATTTAAGCAGTTCACTTACTCTTCGTGTTTAACTTTAGCGTAGTTTTTACAGCAAGGGTATTCTCAACAGTTACTTTAATACTATAACAAGGGCATAACGCAGTTCACGGTAAGTGCTTTTATACAGAACTGTAAACCCACAAGAGATATACAACATGACAGCCCAGACACAGCTAAAAACAATAGTAAACAATAAAACAAGCCACCTGCATTATCATAAAGGTGAACTACATCATTGCTAACCATAAAATCACCCATCAGCCACTACTTTCTGCCATCTTGGAATCCACAGTAATAACTGACGTGCTCCCTTGCAAGAAAAGGATAAACACGCTCATTAGCATTTACACATGCAATGCAGGTTTCCATGCGAAACCGGGCGTGGATTTTCCCGTGTGTTTCGTCATTTACACGAGTAAATGAGATTTACCCTGTCCCACTCTTTGGCTGTTTTTTTCGGCTACAAACCTGATTTACATGAGTAATTCTCCCAAGCATGCACGCGCATCGTCATTTCACATGTAGCTTGACCCGCATGGAAATCCCATGATTGTGTATTTTGCTTTTTGATTCATTACAAAGTGGTTATAGTTTACTCAATGCTTGTCAGAGATCTGTTACCTTGAATTATAGTATAATACGCATAGGGGGACAATACTTTTGTCTGCAACTGTATCTTAAAAGAAAAAGACAATCCATGTTCCGAGTGCTCCAGTCTTGATTGCACTTTTCAGTAAAAGTAGGGGAGTGATTGACCACATACTGTCTGTGCTTTTTTTTTTTTTTACCACCTAGAGTGCTAGCCAAGGTCTAAAATAAATGATGTAACTTCTATGTGCACAAGCAACATTATTACTGGAACCCTTTCCTGGGCTGAGAACTTGTCATTCTTTGCCCTTTTTTGTTTTCAGGTATATTATTATTATTATTATTATTATTATTATTATTATTATTATTATTATTGTTTATTTTTTTAACACAACAGATTCAAGCGTTGTAGTTTGTCAAACCTACATTTTCTGATTCAGCAGCAGAGGGAAGTTGTTTTGAGATTATAAGAACCTCCCTTTCTCTGATCCAGCAGCACAGAAGGAGGCTGTTCAAAGATTATAATGGCCTTCCTTTCTCTTTCTCTTTTCCACCAGCGCAGTGCAGAGGGATGCTGTTAATATATATAACAACATAAACCTATTTTGGCACAAGCTGCTGTAAACAAAATGGATTCCAACTGGAATTAAATCTGGTATTCACACCTAGCAATTTCCTTTCATGTATTTCTGTGTGGAATACACTGGATCGTATAGCACAGTGGAATGTAATTTCAAGCAGTTCCTGTTACTGTGGCAACATGAGTTTTGTGATATTAGCACAGATTATAACAGAAACACTCCGTGGTAATCAGGCAATTCACCTCTTGACCCCAATTTGTCATTTTTTTTATCTGTCCATGAAATGTGCAATGCAGCAAAGAAATATGCTATTGAGAGACCTTAACAGATTCAAGAGACATTATAGTTTGTTAGTAGTATAAAATAAACAATTCCATTCTTAAATAAATGTTCAATAAAGCAATATTATACCACTATATCAAATATAATTCACAAAAAGGAAATGTATTATATAATAATGTGTGTATATATATATGAAGCTGCATCTTCCTGCTACAAGTCAGTTTTAGTCTTGATTGGTTGGCACTTGGTGTAATCTAATCCTAAAATGAATTAGATTAATCCCTCCAGAATAACTTAAATAACTTTCAGACTCGTCACATCAAATTCTGGCTACTCACTATTGACATTGTAAATGAAAACATAACAGTGTAGGTTTTACATCATAGCTCATTGGGCACATACATAATGTTATTTGCATTTTAAATTGTGAGCAGATAGGTTGGTTGACTGTTCCTTGGGATAACAAAATACTGAATTCAAGTCATGTGATTTCATAAAAATGCCAGGTGCCCACTGTTTGTTATTTGAGCTGAGTTAAAACTGGCAAAATGAGTTGATTAAGAATCTGTATAAATAAGTGTTTGAAAAGATATATTTTTTAATGCAAGAACAGTGAAAGATATGGCTGTACCCCGTTTGAGTAATAAAGATCACCTGGTTGCTATCGGCATGATTGAAGGCAGCTTGTCTGTGAGAGAAGTTCCCTGGAGAATGAGATGTTCTGCTTCAAATCAGCAGACTAGTCCAGAGAAACCAGGAAGCTGGCTCTGTGAGGGACAGGCCACGTCCTGGAAGGCAGAGGGTCACCACACTGGCACAGGACCGTTACGCTGACTGTTGCTTTGTTCAAGCCAACCAGTGGGATAACTGCGACCAGCCAACTTTCACCAGCTGGCTGCAGCTGCACAGGACGAGTGACGGAACATCCCATAGCAGTCAATCCAGAGGCTGATCAGGTCTATGCGTCAACGCTGCCAGGACTGTGTTAATGCTCAGGGTGGTCATACCCAGTACTAACTTTGTAATGTTTTTTTTTTTTTTTTTTGACAGTGTGTTATGTTTCTTACATTAACGTATCATGATTTTTGATTAAATCCATTAGACCTGATTGCTGCATTTCTTTTGAATAGTTTTGTAGAAAATATATAATAGTAGAAAATATAGATGCTAAATAAAAATATACATCCCAAAAGTGTGTCAATTATTCATACTTTATTCATTAAAACAAGGTAAAAACAGGTACTCTGATGCATTTTGACATTTTGTCATCAGAGCGTATTAAAAGCAGGACTCAGATTTATTAAATTCACCCGGTACTCGTTGTCATTTCACACCTTGTCCGATTACTAGAAATAGTAATGTAGCAATCAACGCATTCAATTCACATTCCAGATACTTAACAATCTTCTGTATATTGTAGTGGCAGCGTATCTGGTCGGCATCAAGAAGAAATGGAGACGGCACAGGATGCAGTTCAAAGCATTAGAAATTGCTATTTGCATTGAAGTGTTGGCATAGCAGGCAAATGGTCGCTCTCATATTAAATGGTTTAGCTCAGATAGACAGCTCCAAGACACACAGCTACATGAAAACCACAACATGACCCCAAGCTGCACGCAGGCAGCTCCTTAACAGTGATCCCCCCCAAGCCCTATTGGTTCGCACACACACAGGTGCACATTTACATACACGGTCCAATCGCTCAGACCCTGAGTCCTGCGCAAACAGCTGGTTGGCCGAACTGACTGCTTAGACACAAAATGCGCTTCTACTCACAGCAATACACTAACACTAACACTCCCGCACGGTGGTGCAGGGCTCTCTCTGTGAGGGTATGTCAATGCTGGGCTCTCTCTGGGGCTGTGGCAGCACAGGGCTCTCTCTGGGGCTATGGCAATGCTAGGCTCTCTCTCTGGGGCTGTGGCAGCACAGGGCTCTCTCTGGGGCTGTGGTGATGCTGGGCTCTCACTCTGGGGCTCTGACAGAGCAAGGCTCTCTCTGGCGCTATGGCAATGCTAGACTCTCTCTCTGGGGCTGTGGCGGCATTCGACTCTCTCTCTGGGGCTCTGGCAGCGCAGGGCTCTCTCTTTGGGGCTCTGGCAGTGCAGGGCTCTCTCTCTGGGGCTCTGGCAGTGTGGGTCTCTCTCTCTGGGGCTCTGGCAGCGCAGGGCTCTCTCTCTGGGGCTCTGACGGCATGAGGTACTCTCTCTCTCTCTGGTCTACTCTCTCTCTGTCTCTTCCGGGAGGTGGGAGGTTCCCTTTCGCTGGTGTCGTTGTGTAGTCTCTCACTGGCAACGGTGCAGCATGCTCTCACTGGCAGTGTGGAGCAATTTCTCTTGGACAGCGCAGGCCACAGACGGCAGTTGTGGAGCAGAGCTCTCTGGTGGCAGCTGCAGTGCGGGGTTCTCTTTCTCAGACGGTAGCACTGGGACCACAATATTGTTACTCTCACAGGAAACCAAAAAATTTTCAGAACTCAAGTTCAAAATCTCAGAATGAGGATGAAGATGATGAATCTAAAAATCTAAAAAATGTCTGGAGTATTCTTAGCTGGCTGACTTCCTCTTTCAAAACACCGCTTGTCTCAACTTATCGTGTAGCACTGACAGTTAACACAACATGCTTGCAAACTGAAGGGTGTAGGTTCAAATCCCATTATAATAGACTTTTTATTTATTTATATGAAGATTTTTTTTAGGGCAAATGTTCAATTTTAAAACAGAAATAAATAATTTTATATAAATGATATAGACGTCACAGTAAGTGCGTTCCCCAGTATACTTCCATGATGATAAAACAATGTACACTG
>NW_024473261.1:0-25000 GCF_017654505.1 Polyodon spathula | reverse complement strand
AAAACCAATGGAGGACACTGAGATCACGGCAACCCTGTCATCAGTTGTAAAAGGTCCAGCAAAGAGCTGGTAGGTGGCTGAGTGTTCATCTGTAAAATCATGGTCACCATTTAAATCTGCATTTTTAAAGGCATTTTTGTCCACAGAAGCAGAAGATCGACTGCACAACAGAGTACAGAGCCCAGGAGAATGCATCAGAGATTTTGCCTATGACATCCGAGCTGTGACTGAAGTGGAAGCCAGACATTGTTGAGACAGAGGTTGTGAGATGCATTTTAAATAATACCAACCCTAAACTTGCCAGCTGCCTGCATGGAGCGGTTAGCATGGTGTCTAAATTAGTCAGGGTAGGTACCATGGTGGAGAGAGACTGGTCCTTTCTGACATTGGTGTCGTACAGTATGTCAAGAGATCAAGACCTGAGAGTGAACATCATGACAAGCTTACTCTACTGGTTGTGCAAATAGCTGTTAGAGATATGCATGGACCTGCATTGTTGGACACTGGGTGTACATACATTCTGCTGAAGAAAAGGCTTTGGAACCAGATACAAAGACCTGAAGATACCCTTATACCATGTGAGGATCAAGCTTTTGTTTTGGCGGATGGCCAAACATATGGTGCCCTGGTTAAGGTGCATCTAGCCTATAACTTCCATGGAGAACTAAGTACTCTGGATACCTATATCATGGATGACATTCACTTGGCTTTTCCACTGGTGTTGGGTTTGGATTTTCTGTGTAAAACCAGTACTAAAATTGACATTGTTGGAAAGCAGTAAGGAGTTAAACACCAAAATAATTATTAATTTCATCCTGTCCTGATGTCTGCAGAGTGGAGGCAGTTGTGGAAAGTAAGAAGAGCTCCTGATACACTATCTTCAGTCAGTATACGTGGCTATTTCCCGCTTTATTGACAAAGCACTTAACACTCAATCCAACGGTGTGTAGTGCGATGAGGCAAAAGGCATGATGAAAATACCTAGCATTGCACAAACAGACCATAGTCTGCCATGTGACCTTGAGTCATTAAAAAAGCAGTGGCCATTGGTGTGCACAGACCAGCTGGGCATGACCACCATAGCCAAGCATGTAATTTACACTACTGATGAGCTTCCAGTACGCTGTAGAGCCTATAGAGTATCTCCACAAGAAAGACTGCTGATACAGCAACATCTTAAAAAATGACTGAAGATTGTGGAGCCATCATCTTTGTTGCAATCAGCACCAGTGGTCTTAACTGAAAAGAAAGATGGAACGTAGCGCTTTTGTCTGGCTTACCGCTGCCTGAATGGAAAAACTCAGTTTGACGCGTATCCCAGGCCAAATGTGCATGACATATTAGAGTCACTTCAGGTAGCAGCAGTAATTAGTACTTTAGATCTTAAATCGGGATATTGGCAGGTGGTGATGGATGACTCCACTAGACAGAAGACTGTTTTTACCACTCCATTTGGTCTATCTGTTCCAAGACCAAGCACACTGAAGATCTTGGGTAAGTATCTAGCAAGCTTCACCTAGCTAATCTTACACTCAACATGGCAAAATGTCACTTTCTTCAACCCAGTCTTAAGTTTCTGGGCCATGTTGTATCAGGAGAGGGGATTGCTGCTGACCCTGAGAAAGTGGAGGCCACACAGCAGTATCCTGGACCTACCAACCTAAAGGCTGTACAGGGTTTTTTAGGTTTAGCGGCTTGGTACCACAAATGTATTCCCCATTTTGCAGATCTGGCAGCACCACTTAACCATCTGAAGAACAAAGGAGTACCTTGGCAATGGACGAAGGACTGTCAGAATAGCATGGCACAACTAAAGAATGCCCTGCAAGTTTCTCCAGTGTTAAGTCACCCTGATTTAAACAAACCTGTCAGAGTATATACAGACACCAGTGAGGTGGGACTCTGGGCCATTTTGGTCCAGAGTGTTGAAGATAATGAACACGTCATTGCCTTCGCATCCCGGATCCTCAACGCGGCAGAAAAGAATTATTCAACCTCGGAGAAGGAATGTTTGGCAGTCGTCTGGGCAGTGGAGAAGTGGCGACAATACCTGGAAGGTGTCATATTCAAGGTGATTACTGATCATGCTGCTTTGTCTTGGGCCTTTAATACACCAAAAACATCGTCCAGGCTCACAAGATGCGGTTACAACAGTCTACCTTTAAGATAACCTACAGGATGGGAAGTCTCAATCTGGGGCCTGATGCTCTCTCAAGAGTGCCTGTGCAGTCTTCTAGTTTGATGTTAGTGTGTGCTAACCAGTCTTAGTAAGGATCTACCGACGTCATTGGACGAAGTTACGGCCGTACAGTCCAAGGATCCTTATATCACGGACATTAGAAATACCATCAACCCACAGTCTCCTTCCAGACAAGATCGGATTGCCTTTTCCATTGTACAAGGGTTGGTGTATAGAAGAACACCAATCACACATGGCGGACAATGATTTCAATTAGCGGTACCACAGAGTATGACTTCAGCCTTCCAGGATTACTATCACGACAACCAACTTGTAGGTCATCTTGGACGCCTTAAGCCACCTGATTGTTGGAAGGGGGAGGAACTGGGGGGGAGGCAACAAAGCCCACCACTGCACCATCTAGTGGTGGGTCAGCGGGAGTCCCTGAAAAAGAGGGCCCAGCCCAGGCCCAGTGGTAAAGTCGCCTGCAAAACAAAACACCTCACCCCTCAAGGATATGGGCCCTGCATCACCTGTGGCATAAGGAGGAAGAGGAAGGCATATGCTCGGCTCTCTGAGGGGGAGGAGGAAGATTGATGGACAAGCTAGAATGCTGTCCACTGCCAGCGTACCTTCCTCTTATGCACATATGTGCAAGAAAACCGGCCTCAACCTCACCACTGAGTGGCCAACCACAATTGACAACTGCTTCAGCTTCCCCTGTCAAGCAGCAACATGGGTCCTGGACCATGTGTTGCTGTAGAGGGGGCAAAAGAAAGATCCAGAGGCAGTTATGGGCTCCAATCCAAGTGACCACCACTAAGGGACCGGAGGAAGGAGAAGAACCCGGGAGGGCAGAAGGAGGTGGTGCCCTTGGGGTAGATCCCCTTCCTGATGCACAAAAAGGCCAAGAAACATGAAGCCACCAATGAGGGGCCGGCTGCAGTGGAGGTCACTGAGGAGGCACAGGAGTGTTCCCCAAAACAACTGCCTCAGGTTCCCCCTATTGCAGCGACGGGGGTCCTGACCCTTGTGCTGCCGCAGAGGGGGAAACAGAACCATCCCCTGAGGAAGTTATTGGCTCCATAGAGGTTGCGGAGCTCATTCCAGTGACCACCACTGAAGAACAGAGGAGAAGAACCCAAGAGGGCAGAAGGTGGTGCCCTGAAGGGAAACCCCTTTCCTACAAGCACTTGATCTTCTGATGAAGGGCCCAAACTGGGGACAGAACCATCTGGTTCAGCAGCATACACTGAGCCCATGTCCACACCTCCCAAATCAAGGGTGCGGACAGTCACTCCAACGGTCTCTCCCATTGCGTCCCCTGGGGGTGGGATGGGGGGAGGATCGGTGAAATAAAAAATAAAACGCAACATGCTCATGCAAAAGTGTGAGTGCGTTGTGCTTTTCCATCGGGAGGAAGGCGATGGAGACCTGGAGCAGAGGGAGGATGACACTGAGTTCACGTGTAGCGTGGGCTCAGAGAATTTGTCTCCCTCATCTCCAGACACCCCTGCAGTGGAACTTCTAGAATTTCTGGAGGCTACAATCCACCACAGGAAAAAGACAGAGCTGGCCCTACAAAAGTAGAAGGATTTTCAAAAGATCTTACGATTTGTGAAATCCTTCTTCAGGGCAAGCAACACTGATAAAAATTCAGGCTCAAGAGTGCACATTCAACCCCGAATGTTACATAATCTGGGTGTAAGAACCACTTCTGCAGGGCCCAGGTAATCTCCTACCTGAAAAAGGGAGGTTACTCGGTGTGCTTCCTGCAGGAAACACACGTCACTCCAGAGGCCGAGCCAACTCACTACTGGAGTGGTGGGGGGGGTGTCTTTCAGCCACTTCACTGAAACATCTTGCAGGCTGGCGATGCTCTTCTCCCAATCCTTTCGTCCTAGGTTTACCGATGTGAACAACGTCGTGCCAGGCCGTCTGTTACACCATCTGATCCAGGACCGAGATAGTATCTTTCACTTCTTGAATGTGTACATTCCATCCGCGGGTCCGGAGAGTCTCCAGTTCTTTCACCAGATGTCGAACAACACGAGTACCATCAGCAACAATGAGTGGGGGGTCCTCAGGGGTGATTTTAACTGCATCCTGGAGACCGCAGACAGGGTGAGGCAAGAACCCTACCCATTGTCGTTGGCAGCTCTGAGGGAACTAACAAATCAGCCCTCCCTGGTCGACATCTGATGATGGCAACATCTGGATGCCTCTGCCTTCACCTTCACCAGGGTGAGAGAGGGGCGGGTATCTAAATCCAGGATTGACAGGTTCTGCGTTTTGCATTTGTTCCTCCAACATAAGGCCAGCACCATTCATGGACCACAGCCTGGTAGCCATGGTGGTAGCCCTCATGTCAGCTAGGCATGGTGCTGCTACTGTCGTTTTAACCATGCCTTGTTGGAGGACGAGCGCTTTGCGTAGTCTTTCCGGGACATTTGGATATCTGGCACAGCACACGATCTTACTTCCTAACGTTGAGCCACTGCAGTCTTGCAAGTAGGGATGGGACAGTATAAAATTTACACTGTATAACCATTACAAAAAATACCATGGTAACCTTAATATCACAGTATATAATACATCATGCAAGTTATCAAATAAAGGCTTAAATGAAGAAATACTAATGTAAATCACTTAAATTACCGTAATTCACAAAAATAAAATCAACAAAACACTCTTCCTTTCATGAGATGATTTAAATATTTGATATTTAGTATTTTACTAAATACCAAATTATTAATTATTACCAGTTGTAATAACTTGGCACATTTCTTTTTTTATAAAGACAATCAAAATAATAATAATAAAAAAAAAAAAAAAAAACTAAAGTTGTACACTCTCAATGTTATACTACAAGAGTATTAAGATCTATTATTTGCTCAAAATGACGTGGTGCTGTAGTTTGTTAAAACATTTTAACATATTAAATAAATAAATAAATAAATACTTTGTTTAGCTGATGGCAAATAGTGCTGCATAGAATCTTGGAGATGCGCTGTAGACGTCACTCAACACCCACAGAAATCTGTGCAGACTGTGCATAACCCAGCGCAGCTTTGAAATGTTACTGCGGGAGGCTGGCTGCGGCTGTGAACCAAAGGGACGATGCAAAGATCACGAGTGACCTGCTAATCGTAATGCAGATAACCACTAAAACTACTGCTGCCACCTTGTTAGCGGAGGCAAATTACATTTTATCATTATACAATGAAGCCGTGAACAGCCTGTCAACGCTATATTAAATAAATCAATCAATTATTTAAAAATACATAATGTACTAAATCTGTGATAAGTGATGTATAATTTTACAATAAAATTAATGTTAATCTATTACATTAAACTGACTGTTGATAATCCAGACAAATGTAAATATAGCACATTGAAAATGTATGCTCTGCTGCAAGGTTTGGAAAAGGCGTTTCTCTAAAAGCTGTGTGTGACGTCAGAAAGACAGCAGCCAAGAGAAGAGCAGCAAGCTCTGGGTAACAGAACGCAGCACTTGAAATGTGTATTCTGTGTCGTTGACCGTTTCCTTCAAAACCATTATCAAAATACAGTATCAGTTCACAAAAATATCTTCTTCAAACACTTTGCTAAGGCTGCAAGTACCATCACTTGATTTATAAGAAGCAGGTTTGCAGTTGAAAAATGTGTTAACCGGTGTATAACTGAATTACGATAATTGCAGTTTAACAATGGTATTAATACCGTAATGTACCTAAACCGTGGTACACCGAAAAACCGGTATACCGACCCAACCCTACTTGCAAGTGCTCTTGCCTACAGAAGGTGGAACAAGGCAATCCATCTTTGATGATGAAAGCCTCAAGCCAAGCAGCAGCCCTAGGACACAGGCACCTTCTCAAGGAACCATCTGGAGTACTGGCATCAGTGCACCATGGACATCTGGGTGCTGATTACCGTTCAAGCTGGCTACTCACTACTATTCAAGCACGGTACCCCTTCCTTTTGGGGCATGACTCCAACATCAGTTTCTCATCAGGTAATGATGACATTTCATACTTGAAATGGAGCGTTAGGTTATTATCATAACTCTGGTTACCTGAAATAGAAATGTAATCATTAACCTCCAAGGTTGCTGCATCCATGATTGCAGCAGGGTTGAAGGAAAAATGATGCTGAATTCTATGTGCGCAATCCTTTATACCCTCGGGGACGGGAATGACTGCATCACAGACTCGGCCGAGCAGCTTTGGTATATAATATTCAGGTTTCAGGGGTCTAGGGGGTAAATACCCATAGAATGTGCATTTCTATTTCAAGTATGAAATGTAACCATTACCTACAATGAAAATAACAAGTATTATACTATTTTGTAGTAGCGTCACTATATTTGTATAACCTTGATTATAAAACAACTAAATTATAAAGCACTAACATTTTAAGAGTCACCTGTAAATGGCAATAATTACTTAAATAAAGTGGTGTCACAAAAAAAAAACCACATACTGAATGAAGAGGTCGCTAAACCCCTGTTTGGTCAAAGAAGCTTGTCAGGTTACATCGCTAATGGGATCTTCATTGCTGAAGCCTTGTATATGGTACAGCTTTCAAACTTATTGCCATGAAGAAAAAACACAAATGTAGTCGATTTGTTTGGCTTTTTTTTCAATTCCAGGAATTCCACTGAACAACTTGGAATTGGAATTGATTAAAGGGAATGGGGATTGGAATTAGAACTGATTAAAAGGGGGAATGGGGATTGAAATTGGAATTTATTAAAGGGAATGAGGATTGAAATTGGAATTGATTAAAAGGGGGAATGGGGATTGATATTGGAATTGATTAAAAGGAATGGGGATTGAAATTGGAATTGATTAAAAGGAATAGGGATTGAAATTGGAATTGATTAAAGGGAATGGGGATTGGAATTGAAATTGATTAAAGGAAATAGGGATTGGAATTGATTAAAGGGAATGGGGATTGGAATTGATTAAAGGAAATGGGGATTGATATTGGAATTGATTAAAGGAAATGGGGATTGATATTGGAATTGATTAAAGGAAATGGGGATTGGAATTGATTAAAGGGAATGGGGATTGAAATTGGAATTGATTAAAGGGAATGGGGATTGGAATTGATTAAAGGGAATGAGGATTGGAATTGGAATTGATTAAAGGGAATAAGGATTGGAATTGATTAAAAGGGGGAATGGGGATTGAAATTGGAATTGATTAAAGGAAATGGGGATTGGAATTGATTAAAGGGAATGGGGATTGAAATTGGAATTGATTAAAGGAAATGGGGATTGGAATTGATTAAAGGGAATAGGGATTGAAATTGGAATTGATTAAAGGAAATGGGGATAGGAATTGATTAAAGGGAATGGGGATTGAAATTGGAATTGATTAAAGGGAATGAGGATTGGAATCGGAATTGATTAAAAGGAATGGGAATTGAAATTGGAATTGACTAAAGGAAATTGGAATTGGAATTAGAATTGATTAAATGGAATGGGGATTGGAAATGGAATTAATTAAAGTGAATGGGGACTGGAACTGGAACTGGAATTTTAAAAAAGGAATTGACCCCGACCCTGGTACTGGCACTTGCTATAGCATGAGGAATGTAAGTGAGATGTGCTCCACATTCTCATGACAATGGAGAGATAATCTGGAGTTTCTAACTGCATGTAATCCAAGCCACAGTATATCTTTAAGTATATCTGGTACACCAGAGTGTAACCATTAGCCTCCATGCAACACTCTAGTAGTTGTAAAAAATATAAACCTGTCTAATCCAACCCTCTACAAACTGGAATTCTGTCGAATTCAGCATGATTTTTGGGTCCGACCAAATCCCTATTAAAATGAATGGTGTGATACCCTCTACAATTCAAAGCCTGTCAATCTGTAAATATGCATGTGCAATCTTTTTGTGAGTATAAAAAATCAAAACAAAAACAAAAGCAAGACACTGCATCTATCCTCACATGCCCTGCTGGTGCCATTCTGTACCATGCAGTTTGCTGAACAACCAAAAATAATTCTACACATCCACTCAACAAGCTTCTCTCTTGAAAGAAAATGTGCGCTTATCAAAAAAACCTCAGCGCTTACCAAAATAAAACACAAAACAGCTACGTGAAAAATTCAAAAATTGAAAGGCAAACCGATTCAGACATTTTGAAAAGAAAATATGCCTACTTACACACAGAGAACCCCGAATGCCTGCAGAAAGTGCAAGAATCCCATGTGCAGTACGAACACTATGGGAATGGTTTAAATAGGCTTGTGCTAATAACAGGTAAAGACTGTGTGGAGGCATTGCTGTGTTTAAAGTTTCCTGAGGCATCATTGTGTGTTACACTGTGTATGTACAGTAATAAAGCATTCACATTGTGTTATCATTTTAGTACTGGCTAACCCAGCACCACTGCCCAGTCCTAAGCAATGCTGGATTGGACAGGTTTTACTCTACAACATAAAACACATGTGTTGCTGGGGGTAAGTTAATAGTTACTTCATTATTGTGGCTCACGAAACAGAAAATTATATAAAAAGTGAATCTAGTTTGCATGTGGATTATAAAAATCTACAGTAATTTTGATATTATATTTGTTCATACTATTGGTGATCCCACTGGGGTACAATTCTACCAATGGCATCCCATTGTAGCTGTCTTGTTGTGCCACTGTTACGGCTGCAATGCCACTGAAAATAATTTGGAAAGGGTACAGATGAGTCAAAGCAAATGTGTTAATTTGATATTTGGAATGTGACTTCTGATTACCCAGCAATTCTGTCTTTATAAAGCATTGTAATGTTTCTGTTGCTGGAGCTGTCAGTCTTTAACACATTCTCAAGAGACTTCACTCCTGAAGCTGTCCAATTAGCACCTTCATCAATTCACAGCACCGGGGGATTGCGGGAGAACAAAATTACTGTTCCTAGGCAACCTAGATGAAAACTTTCTAAATTCTTGTAAATAGGGCACAGGTCACGAATACTGCATTCTCTTTCGTTG
This sequence comes from Polyodon spathula, assembly GCF_017654505.1. NCBI lineage: Eukaryota > Metazoa > Chordata > Actinopteri > Acipenseriformes > Polyodontidae > Polyodon > Polyodon spathula. The sequence goes on along the minus strand of NW_024473261.1, from coordinate 15,819 downwards.
TTCTGCATTCTACATAGACTGTATAATTACTAGGATAAAGTGTAGAAAACATAGTGAGCATTAAGTCTATAACCTTCAATGATGCTAGGAATCTGTTTGATGTGGAATAATAAAATAAAATACAGATTTTTCATTTTTTACCCTCAGAACCCCCCCCCCCAAAAAAAAAATAAAATATATATGTTTAAGGTTACAAAAATAATACTACTATCATCACCAGTGAACTGGCTTCATAAAAATGTTCAATATAACTGTTCCTGGTACACGGAAGTTCATAAACCTGGCTTACCTGTTGATGTGATCCACAGGGCTCCATTCTAGGTCCCTTGTTGTTTTCATTAGGTGACATTATCCACAGACACAGAGTGAACTTTCATTGCTATGCTGACGATACCCAGCTATATTTGTCCCTAAAGCCAGGAATTTCTTCTGCCTGGGTGTTATTAGCTACTTGCCTTACAGACTTCAAGCATTGGATGTCATATAATTTCTAATGTTGAATTCAGATAAAACAGAAGTTATGCCAGTGAAATCACAGAACCAACTAAAAGAAAATGCGGGACTCGATGAGCTTGACCCTTGCAGTCTCTCATCAAAACTTAAAAAAGAAATTAGGAGTTTGGGGGGTCATCTCTGATCCTGATCCAACATTTGCAACTCATATTAGGGAAGTTACTAAAGTATCTTTCTCAGACTTAGACCAATTATTTCTGATGCAGAGACTAATGCATGTCTTTGTTTCATCTAGAACTGATTATTGTAATGCACTTTTTTCTGGTGTCCCAAAATGTGTGGTATAACGCTTGCAGCTTGTTCAGAACACAACCGCTAGAATTCTGACTAAAACCAGGAAAAGTGAACATATTACCCTTGTTCTGACCTATTTACACTGGCTCACTGTGCAGTACAGAAATGATTTTTATGATTTTGCCATTAACTTACAAGGCCCTGAATGGATTACCACCTGGTTATTTGCAGAAGTTACTGACCCTGTAACTTCCAAATTGCACTCTGAGATCACAGGATGCAGGGCTGCTAGTTATTACAAGGGTCAACAAAAGCAACACAGAAGGTAGGGGGCTTTTTTTTTTGTAGAGCTCCTAAATTATGGAATGCTCTGCCTTCATTTGTCAGGGAAGCTGGGACTGTTACAATTTTCAAGTCAAGACTAAAAACTTTTTTTTTTTTTTATCTTAGTGGGTTTTAATGTAACTTTAAAATTGCTGCTCTTGTATTATGTGTATACTGTTATTTAAATGATCTGATTGTGGCAGTTGTATGTGTGACATGCTATTAATGTATTGTGGTTTGTTCTTTTCTTCTGCTATCTACTTTACAATGCTTTGCAATACTTTTATATAAAAAGCACTATATAAATGCAATAAATAAATAGGTGTTGAATAAATATATCTTAAGAAAATAAGAAAGTTTACAAACGAGAGGTGGCCATTCAGCCCATTGTGTTAATTGGAAATTTGGGGTGTGGATTAGAGGGCAAGCGCTAACCCCCCCTCCCCCTCCGTTTCGCCCCATTAAACTTCCTATTTAAAACCTATGTCATGTCCTTTTTCTGTCTTTTCATAAAATGGATATTTTTGTCACCCTTCTCAAATGGATCTGAAATCTCTGATGGCAATAGCATTCCTCCAGCTCTTCAGCCAAGCAAAAAACATCTCTATAATCCAGTAAAATCATGTCTCTCCTACATCAGACGGTGCTGTTGAACCTGCTATTCCAGCCCTTAATGTCTCAGCTTCTGTTTATCCTTCTCCTTGGCGTTTTTTCAAAGACTGCCCAACTCTGGATCCACAACTCTCATACTACCCCCTTGCTCTGCCTGGCTGCATCATCCCAGCTGCCCAGGGTTTTGAGTCTACCGCAGTTCCAGGGGCGGCCTTTACCTTAAACAGCCTTTTTCTATCCATGGTTTTCTATCCAAGACTGGCCAACAATCTCTGCAAAGCAGGATAGCCGGAAGCGATCAGAATTCTGTTTCTTCTCTGCCACTACACTCTGTGCCATTGTCTTCCCCCTTCCTCTTCAACACAGTGGGAAACCACCTTGAACCATCAACCCTCTCCCATGCACAAGCCTTTCCTCCCCTGCACCAGACCTCCTTCCCCTGCACTAGCCACCATTCTGCCGTTCTGTTGCAGCTGCCCCTGCTGCCAACCTGCTAATTTTCACCCTTGCTTCCAGATCTGGCACCTCCACTGCTTCTGTGGTCCACTCCCCTCTTTTATGGGAGAGAGTTGTATAATAATAATCTTTATTTTTATATAGCGCCTTTTATAGTGGACCACCATCACAAAGCGCTTTACAAGATACGAGACTACAGTGTGTGAACTATGCATCAGCTGCAGAGTCACTTACAAGAACGTCTCACCGGAAAGACGGAGCACAAGGAGGTTAAGTGACTTGCTCAGGGTCACACGAGTCAGTGGCTGAGCTGGAATTTGAACACGGTACCTCCTGGTTACAAGCCTGTTTCTTTAACCACTGAACCACACAGCCTCCTATAATAGCTTTATTTTGAAAAAAAAAAGGTAGTAAGTAAAAAATGTAAAACCGTGCATGATAAATATGAATAAGTGGCTATTTGTTGGAATTGATTGATTAAAGACTATTGTGAGTACTGTGAAAATTATTTTTCAATAATTGTATTATCAGACCCCATTGTGGAACCATTTACCAATGGCAGCCTCACCCCATTGTGTACTCTATACTAAACCATTTCCACTGCTGCATTGCCATTGGAATTGATCCTGTTAATTTGGAAGGGGTTCATCTAGTTTGGGCCTGAAACAGGCAGGCTTATAACTGAAAAGAAAATAGACACAAAAATAGGGCTGTGTTGGTCATTAAAAACAGCCGCAGAAGGCAGGTTTAAAGGTTGAATCTATTCATCAGCTCAACGACCGTGTTTATAGGCACACCTAGGACTACCATGATCGGTCAATTTGACCAGAGTTTTAAACATAAATATTACAATGAAAGGACAAACAATTGAATATAAGTCATAGTTTTAGTGAGGAACGTCATATAAAGCATCTACACAACCGAAACATTGTAAATAAATGGACATTTGAACAGAAATGTGTTCATATACAGACATGTTAAATAGCGTGCATCCTCAAAAAACTGAAAAATGAAATAAACAAATTTGAAAATAAGTGTGTATATACAGGTATATCATATACATACAAAACTGTACAACTGAAATGATGTAAATAAGTATCTTTTTTTTTTTTTTTTAAATAAATCGGTTTATATTGCCTACATAACAATGTGCAATCAAAGCTATGTGTTTATATTCAGACGTAGTATAATCAAAATTACATGAATAAATAAAAATTTGAACAGAATGGGCTTTATTTACAATTGTTTACAAAGTCTAAGTGCTGGCACAAATCACACAGATCCTGCGCTTTTCAAAATATGCAGTGCACTTACCGCATTGTCCTCTTTGTTGCATCAGAACCCTGTTTGCAGTAATTCTAAACATTTTTTTCTGTCCTGCTTCTTCAATGATCCATTTGCAATGTGTATTGGAGTAACAATTAATTTCTTAGAAAAATGTGTGACTTATATATGCAGACAGTAACCAGTGCAGACAGACAGCCTGGCGCCATGAGCTGTCAAGGCTGACTGATGGGCTATCAAGGCTCATTGAAACAACAGAAATGTCAACAGACAGCTCACTTTAGGAAAGCAGACTGATATAATCAAACTTCAATTTGGTTGCAAGTCCCGACTGATAAACACAAATAATACCGTAACATTTGGTTGTTATAATATGTATCGGTCATGTTCCAATTTGACCGCACCTTGTTGGACTACCTATGACAGTGTTTTATCTCACTAATTCTTTTTGTGAAATTTTGAAATTGTGAAGGCTCTATTGCGTAGTTTAATAATCAAATGGACAGAGACGTATTGTTTGGTGAAGCTGAGCGCTTGCTTGTGCTCAGCATTTAATAAATTAACAAACAGAAAATAAAAGGTTTAAAGCCAAACAAAACACAGGCAACCCCAGGCGATGCCAGGCAGGCATCTTTGGGCGAAGCGAGGCAGACACCCTTGGGCAATGCGAGGCAGACACCCTTGGGCGAAGCGAGGCAGGCATCCTTGGGCAATGCGAGGCAGACACCCTTGGGCAATGCGAGGCAGGCATCCCCGAGCGATGACGGAGTCAGGACCAGTCGTGGTGCTGTGGTTGGCCACTGTGGCAGTGGCCGCTGCGGCCGGGCTGCTTTCTGCCGTGCCATGCAGTGGCTGCTGAGGAATGCCAGCATCACATCCTGGTCCTTCTTCTAGTGAAGGGAGAGGCCACTCCTGCTCCTCTCCCCCTAGTGGTGATGGAGGCAGAGGCAGATCCAGCTCCTCTCCTCGTGATAGTGACGGTGGGGGAAGTGATACCAGCAGGCATTCATCCTCTGCTGGTAGAAGTGGACCCAGCAGACATTCACCCTCTGCTGGTGGAAAGGGATCCAGCAGGCATTCACCCTCTGCTGGTGGATGCATTCACTCTCTACTGATGATGGGAACCCAGCAGGCATTCACCCTCTGCTGGTGGAGGCAGCTCCTGCTGCTCTGCTCCTGCTGCTGGAGGTGCGATGGCAAATGCAGCTCCTGCTGCTCTGCTCCTGCTGCTGGAGGTGGCGATGGCAAATGCAGCTCCTGCTGCTCTGCTCCTGCTGCTGGAGGTGGCGATGGCAAATGCAGCTCCTGCTGCTCTGCTCCTGCTGCTGGAGGTGGCGATGGCAAATGCAGCTCCTGCTGCTCTGCTCCTGGCGGTGGCTGAGGCAGAGGCAACTCCTGCTGCTCTGCTTCTGGTGGTGGAAGCGGTGGTGAGAGCAGCATGTAGTCTCCTGGTGACGGAGGTGGGAGCGGCATGTAGTTTACCCTTGTTACAGGGGACTGCTACGGCTCTCCCTCACTTCCACGGAACAGCAGAGCTTCTCCCTCTTGCTCTGGACACAGTGGTGGGAACTCTCCCTGTGGCGCTGGAAATGGCAGCGACGGCTCCTCTCCCTCTGCTAGTGGAGATGGGAGCTGCAAGTAGTCTCCCTTCAGCCCAATGAGGGTGCAGGTAGGCGTGGCTCCTCCTACTTGGAATGCAACCTGATGGGGCAGTCCCATAATGGCAGCCAAGTAGTTGATCACCACGGCTGCCGGGTTCACAAAGGGCACTGGGCAGTAGTGTTGTTCCCAGCGTTCCCAATGTTCCCCTGGCCCACAGCTGGTCAACAGTCCTTCCCTTCCCCCCACCCCAACAAAAACTGTGGTTCCCACTCTGGTCTGCATCTAGGAGGCTTTGGTAATCCCATGATGACACCACGTGTCACAAAGACGGCTGTAGTGGATGACGCCAGACCAGAAACAGGAACCAACACAGAACGCAGGTTTTGAAATTGTGATGGCACTGATGCGCAGTTTAATAATCAAACAGACAGAGACATATTGTTTGGTGAAGCTGAGCGCTTGCTTGTGCTCAGCATTTAATAAATGAACAAACAGAAAATAAAAGGTTTAAAGACAAACAAAATACAGGACACGGCACTCATAGCCAAAACAAAGAGACAAACAAAATGGACAACACAGACAAACACGGTGAGCTGTTATTATGATTTACTATTAATTACTATTACCTCTGTCTCCAATCCTGTTCTCCACTCACCGACCACACAACCCCGAGTGAGTGAAAACATGCTGCTTTTATGCAGCAGTACCAAGACTCGATTGCTAATCAATCATTCAATTGGAGTCTCGGTACAACTGCACGTGAATTAATGAAGTGCAATTCCCCGTGCTCATATATTATTTAATTTTACCTGCACGTGAAGTGCTGTGCAATCCTCGTGCCTAAATACAAATATACATTTTAAACACTCATGCTCGTAACCCATGTTATATCCCGTGTACCAATGACTATACACCAACATTAACACACAACATGCAACATATAACACAGAAATACACACAGGGGCGGGGCAACATTGCCACAAGCACTCATCCAACAAACAAAGGATTTTGCTTCCTTTTATACAGGTGGCCATTCTCCAATTAGCACGCAATTACCTAATTGGACAATGGCTACACCTATAATTGTTGGCATGGACAGAATTAATACAGCAAAAGAGAACCACACTCAGCTGCTCTCCAAAATATTTTTAATTAATTAAAAACACAGAAGTGCCTTCATCAGGGTGAAAAACACAAGTGTTGGATTAGAAACTGGATGTTGGAATTCACAAAAATGAGCAGCTACTGGATAGACTACATTTCTACTAAAGATCTTGTTAGTTTTACCTACATAACATTTACCACAGGGACATTGAATCATATGAATGACACCTTGAGTTGTAAAGGAGATTATCCCCTTAATGAGAATTACCTTTCCAGTAAGTGGGTACTTAAACGAGTGACATTTAAAAGTGTTATTGCATTGTGCACAAGAACCACATTTATAATTGCCATCACGTATGGAGCTGAAAGAGATTGTTAGAATGGGAGCTGGAGGTAATCAGCTCTCACATGAGTGTCCCTTAAGTTCCTCATCGAAAAGCTAGTAAAGATGGTACAGTAAATGAATCTGAGATACAGAGATCCGATTTTAAAATATACCAATGTCTTTTTATAATTCCTTTTATTTTTCTCAGCACACTGAGTATTTCATAACAAAAATGGCAGAACTACGTTTGGATATATTCATTTTACAGTGCTGGCGTGAGTTTGTACATGCTTTTGATTAAACTTTTTGAATAGCAGCATAATCTTTATATCCACGTACTCAAATCTAGCCAGCATATCAGACAAATTGTATGACAAATCAGATTCCCGTTTGCAGATATGTTTAACTCTACAAAACTGACTGTAGGTGAAAATAATTCAAGGAAATTAATCTTTTCAAAATCAGATTCCATGGAAAACTGAAGATGTGCACACAAGAATTAAAAAAAAATCATTAAATAAAGTTTGTGAGCATTTCCATTCCATAAGACAAAAATAATCAACTGTATCTTTTCCAAAGAACAATATGAGATAAGTGCACATTTACTGAAGCATTAGAAATAACCATTTCCAGGGGGCTCCCGAGTGGCGTATCTATAGTCTGGATGTCACCAGTTCGAGTCGAAACTATTCCTTTTCTGACAGAGGACAGGAGCTCCCAGGGGGCGGCACTCAATTGGCCGAGTGCTGCCCAGGGGGAGGGATGGCTAGGTCGCCAGGGTGTCCTCGGCTCACCGCGCACCAGCGACCCCTGTGGTCTGTCCGGACGCCTGCAGGCTCGTCTGTAAGCTGACCAGGGCTGCGTTGTCCTCCAATGCTGTATCTCTGGGTGGCTTCATGGTGAATCTGCTGTGGAAAGAAGCGGGTGGCTGACGGCACACATTTTAGAGGATAGCATACCTGAGGTCGAGGAAGTGAGATCACTTGCCCCTCAAAAGGATGGACCCCCGGCTCCTCACCAAATCTCCCACACCGTGAAACAAACAAAAGAGAGCACATGCCAGCGCATAACATAAACAAAAGACTAGAAGGACAAACGGGACAAACAGGAGGATGGTTAGTAAATTTAGTAGGATATGACTATGTGTATACCTGCTGCTCAGTGGAGAGGAAAAAACCCTTGAAGCTAATTAGGGGAAAACCTCTAGTGGTTCCGGCAGACAGGTAGCCCCCACTTCTGGCATACTAGCAATTGGAATGGGCTGCAACTATGTCGGAGGGAGATGAATGAACATAAGAATCCACTGCAGAAGAGGACCAGCGCCCCATGGTCTTGATCAGGCTCTGATTGATGCGGAATGAATGGGGTGAATAAAGCTGAGGAGGGAGGCCTGTCCTGGAGAGGAGGGTAGAGAGGTGGGTTGAGAACCAGAGACGAGTGACGATAGATCGGGAAGAATCGATGAATAGAGGGTCCGGGGGGGGGGGGGGGGGGTTTCCTGCATGAGAGATATCTTGACATTGCTGAAAAAGGGCAGATAGCAGACTTGGTCCTTGAAAGCTGAATGAACTGACCGCGCCAAAGTTGGTCTGTCTTTGAAGTGTGCAGCCGAATAAGGAAATAGGAGTTGGAAATAAAAGAGAGGTCACATAAACGAATACCCACCAAGGGGAAGGAAGAAGCTGAGGGAACAGTGAATTCGGAGCTTCTGAGAAAGCCAAAGAAAGCTGTGAGGCAGATGGTCTCCATAAGTAGATCCTCATAGGGGGAGAAGCAGCCTTTCCGAAGAGTAGAGATGATGTTAGCATTTTTAGAAGGAGCAGCAACTATATCAGGGAAGGATGAATGAATGCAGGAATCCACTGCAGAGGAGGACCAGTTCCCTCACATTCGTGATCAGGCTGGGGGGAAGGGGAGAGTCGAGGAGGGAGGCCTGCTCTGGAGGAGAGGGTGGAGAGGAGGGAGGTCTGCAAGGTGGCGAGGGTGGAGAGGAGGGTGGTCTGCTCGGAGCCAAGGGTGGAGAGAAGGGAGCCATGCGAGGAGGTGAGGAGGGAGGCCTGCTCTGGAGGAGAGGGTGGAGAGGAGGGAGGCCTGCTCTGAGGCGAGGGTGGAGTCGAGGAGGGAGGCCTACTCATGAGGCGAGGGTGGAGAGGAAGGAGGCCTGCTCGGAGGCAAGGGTGGAGGAATGGAAGGAGGTCTGCTTGAGGCGAGGTAAGTGATGATAGGAGTGAGAGGAATCAATGAACAGGTGGTCTGAGGAGTTGAGTGGGGGGGTTCCTGCTGTGGAGATACCTTGAAAAGGGAGATAGGGAACTTGATACTTGACGTGTGAGTGGACCGACCGCGCTGAATTGATGCGTCTTGAGGTATGCAGCCAAGTGATGGAGTAAGCATGGAAGGTGGCTGAGAAGCAGCTGATCTCCATGGGTAAATCATTGTAGGGGGAGAAGCAGCTTTTCAGAAGAGTGGAAATTAGCAAATGGAGAATATATGTTGATACAGACAGACAGGAAGGTGAGGCAGGGGGAAAGCTCTTAAGAATCCCACAGAGGGTCAGGCGGAATGCTGATATGGAGAGACTGGAGGGAGTTGGAGAGAATCCCTAGCACGGACCATGAGAGCCAGGTTTTGATTGAAGGGCTATGATTATTTGAATCTGGGCGCAGAGGATTGAAGACACTGAGCAGGCTGTAGAATAGGAGCTTTTGAACAAGGTGAAGGGCTGCAGACATGTAATGCTGAGCAGATTGAAGGAGGTTACTGAGAGTAGGTTTCAGTCAAATAGCATCTGGATAAGCTGAGGATTCTGTTTGTGGGTTGTGGAAGCAAATGGGACCAACTGACAGAACTTGGATATCGAAAGTAGAGGCAGAAGGAGAGCTGGAACTGAGGGCTGAGGTGGCAGCTGGATTGAACGAACATGGATCGGCTACTGGGGAAGCACGGCGCCTTTGCGCCCCATATTCTAGAAATGTGGGCAGAGATGAGATGCCACCTTTCTATGTGCTAGTTAATACAGGATCGATCAGCGGTTTGCTACTATCATGTCTGCTTGAAATGGAAAAGGTAAACTCACATTCAGAGATTTGGGTTTCGCAACGCCAGTTATTCTCTTAATAGTGGAAATCCTTAGCTCACAATCAAGACAGATTTCCAGTCTCGTACCACGTCTCAAACCAAGTATTAATGCTGTAACATTTGGGAGGATGAGCGGAGATATGAATAGGATTGCTGAAGAAGTGCCCCGGAAGAAGGCTGGAGCATTGTAGGCTCTGGAGAAGTGCAGTTGCAGATTTAAACAGTAAACTAGAGCGACTTTTGCAGCTGCAGTAGTGAGCTGATCTAAAGAGGGAGTGGAGATCTGCTGTAGTGAGGAGCAATTAACAGTAGAGGGTGGGATCTGCTGAACAGAGCAGAGGTCTGAGGAAGAAAACAATGGAGTGCTGTCAGTAGAGTGCAGAGGCTCAGCTATGAGAGCAGAGATGTGCTAAAGCAGAGATCTGCAATAGAGAACGGAGGACTACCATCGGTAGAGTGCGTGGTCTGCTGCAGAGAGTAGTGATTTGCTGAATGCAGTAGATATTGGTCTTTCAGTGTTAAGGCAGATTTAGATGGAGCCAGAGATGGGGCTGCTTTTTGGGCAGAGATGAAGATTGCAGAGATCTGAGACCGCTGCAGAACCGGATGAAGATGAAGAATATGTTGCTCTGAGGCATCTGCAAAACCTATTGATTGGTCGGGAGCAGTTTATTGTCTATTGAGGGTAGGAGGCCATTGACTGGAACATTGATAAATCGTAGGACATGGTTTGATGAAGCTGGTTGGATTGGAGGAGCAGCACCAGATGAGGAAACACGAATCTGGGAACAGGAATAAGTCACAGGAATGGATGCGTGATGCAGGAAAGAAGGACGTTACTATGATGGTAGATAGTGAGCATCTCGAAAACAGCTGAGTAAGGTTGCTTCATGACCAGGTCCTTGAAGAGGGGAAGAGTTGAAATTGGAGAATGTCAGTTGCTACAAAAGGTTGAGGAGGAGGGGGTCTCCTGCAAATCCCTTGGAATGACAACAAACTACAGAATATGTAGCGAACCAGCTTAGAGACTGTATAAAATTTGTGGTGTTATACTGCCATCTAGCGGTTATGATTAGAATTAACCATTGGCTTGAGTGAAGCCCGGTAGAATATATTTGGTTATTGTGATTAAAATCCTTGTCGGTGTAGAACAACAATTGCGTATTCTTTTAGATTTGAATATCTTCGTTACATGTTTTAGGACAGTTAGTCATGTATATAAATACGTTAACACAGTACTTAGATGTCACAATTTGGCGAGTTGAACGAGCCCTCACAGGTTGTAAAAGCGCAGCAGCAGCAAGCCTGAAAATTGCAGTACTGAGGTACGGAGCTCACAGTGCAGATGAAGCTGCCTAGTCACCATGGTTACTTACCACTCCCCGCAGTCACGCAATGAGGGCGTTGCTGTGGTAGCCACAGACTGAGACGCGCCGGTGGAAAAGTTGCAAGACAGCAATGTTGTTGGAGCTTGTTTTGACCAGTCGAAAGCACAAGCCGCCAACGGAGCACAAAATTGAATGGACAGGTCCCTAAAATGTTGAACGTAGCCAATAGAAATCCAGGGCAGGATCCCATGAAGGAACGGTAATTTGTGCTGGCTCTGGGAGCGGAGGAGGGGCGCTTGATTGCAAACGAAGAGTAAAGGAATGTTCAGCTGACAGATCTTTGTGGTGGATTAAATGGAGGAGCTATTGCAAGGCAAACGCTGACGACGGGAATGTTGATGTCTTGTTGAAGAAGCTTTAGAGGTTTTAGTGGAAGGCCAGTCTGTCTAATAAAGACGCGGACGAGTTGAGAAATGCAGCTGTGGTTTGGACGGTGCTGTTGCTGGGCTGGAGGCTGGAAAGAGCAGGAAAGACTAACGCTGGAGCTCCTGCAGCCGAATGGAGAAGCTGAATGATGAGAAGCAGCACTGGAGCAGGTAGGTAGGTAGGGAGCGCTGCACAGAGAAATGACCTCCAGTGAAAGGCAACAAAGTGTAGATTACCAGTGAAACACAAAAAGACGGCGTCTGAGCGTTTGCTACAAAAACGAAATGCTAGACAGCGAAGGTGCAAGTGATCAGGGCTTAAATAGAAAATAGGTACTAATTGACAGGAAACTGGAAGCCCCCTGCTGCACGCCTCCTGAACTATGCAAGCTAACATTTAAAGCACTACTCCAGAGCTGTCGTCAAGGGTCAGCACTGTCCGGAGCACCCCTGCACACCACACTATCTGTGTTTGCACTGACCACCATCACGACTGCACTCACCCAGGACTGGTGACCGTCTGTTTGTTTTGTTCGGGACTGCCCTGTTTATTGTTATCCCCGCGTTTTACACATTGTTGTGTATTGCCAGGGATTTATTTATTTTACGGTCACCAGACCTGGAAAAGAAATAAAGCACTTTTCACTGGATTACCGTTGTCTGCCTGTCACTCCTGCACAGCTACAGCTGTTCCCCTTACCAGCCACTTTGCCACAGCTGGGGAGAAAACAATACAAATAATTGGCAGCCACTAAATTTAAAAAAAAGAAATAACCATTTCCTTTGAATAGCCTACATATACATTTACATCATTTGGTGCCATTGTAGCGCCCATTGTAGTACCTTTAATTTGAAGAAAGAAATCTAATTGAAATGCAAAATCATTTTTTAACAGCACCAATTAATTTAAAGTTAGTACACAAAAGTTGAAGGTAAATGATCACTGTCTTGTTTGCAAAGATCCTTTAGACCACCATCATGAGGAATATCAAAAGTTACAAGAATACTGTGTTGAGGAAGAGCACCTAGATGACTGATCATATCAAACATATCACCAGAATCTTCAACATAAAACAGAAGTAGTTGAACAAAAGGTTTAACCCTTTGTGGTCCTATGCCGGACCAGGTCCGACATTAAAATTTCTCCTTTCCGGTCTGATGTCGGACCCTGTCCGTACATCATCAAAAAGTCAATCACAGTTCCCTAGTCTGTTTTTCTCTGGAAAAAGCAGAGAAAAGTAATCTGAGCAATACACCTAGTTCCTTCACCACAGACATAACACGGACATAAACAAGATAGATGCTTCCGCAAACAGCGCTCACAGAAAATCGTGGAAATTTGCCAAGCTTTTTGAGAGGTTATAGTATAATAAAATAATGACTTGGATAGCATTAATGAGGAGTTTGGTGATAAATCAAGAGATCGGGAGATGATTTATTAGTATGCACGACTATGAAGAGATAAGTGACAAATATAGTGAACAAGGGGTGGTGCAGGGCTGGAAATGCAATACTGAGAGTTATGTTGAATAAATGGACCGCAAAGGGTTAATAAAATATCAACTAAATTAGAAAAGAGTAGAAGTCAGAAAGTCAATTCCAGCCAGTGGTTGGTCAGCAGGGTCAATCAGACATTTATAAACTCTGGGAAGAGTTAAAAAACAGGCAACTTTGGATATTTAACACTAGAATTGCCACATTGGTCAATTTGACTCATTTTGGATTTAAAATGTTAATTACTCTATCATTGTGAATCATATCATTGTGTATGTCCATTTTTGACTTTTCCTAAATATATTAATTAAATATCCTGACAGGATAGCCAGAATCGCAAAAATGAGGAAGTTCTAAACAGTTCTACCTAGAACCACCATTTGGGTCAATTTGACCCATGCATTAAAATACATGTTTTATTTTTAATATAACATAAGATATTCTATTTTTTTTTTTGTAAATGCTCCCTCCTCCTCCTAGCACACATTTTTTTAATTCAAGTCTTTCTTTGTTTGCAGACTACTATCACACAGCAACGACAGAGATTTGCTATGAATTTGGATCTGTACAATTGTACCAAGGGGCCAACTCAGTGAAAGCCTAGTTGCTTTATTTCTCAATGTACCTGGGAGACATCAATCCTTCATTTTATTCAAGAAAAATATCAAAAGGAAATATTTCATCTTGAAAGTAACCATTTCGATTGGAATCCTGCAAGCTGCATGCATACGCACAGCAAAGGGAAATGGCAGGTAGGATAACAACTACTGTGCCTAATATGAAAACGTATGTGTATATGATATATATATATATATATATATATATATATATATATATATATATATATATATATATAGAGAGAGAGAGAGAGAGAGAGAGAGAGAGAGAGAGAGAGAGAGAGAGAGAGAGAGAGAGAGACACACACACACCCCTCGTTATATCACCCCTCGCTATACTGTGGACTCAGCTATATCGCGGTGTTGTGGTTGGCTCCCCATTCGTACTGCACATCACAAAAAAATATATACAAAACAAATAAAAAGAAAGCATTAATATTGTACTGTTATCATATACACACGCATTGCACAATAACACAAAGCAAATTAAATATCTACTTGCTGAAGCAAGTATTTTTATTTCAGCCAACGAAGTGTTCACTTGTGGCAGCGATGCACTAGCAAGTCACAGGGCAGTGACGTCAGCTCCCTAGCAACAAGCCTCCATATGTTGAGAATGGGATTCTTTCAATGCAGCAGGTTTTTGCATTTCAGAAAGGAGAGGAAGACTCATGAAATTAATTGGAGACTGAAGTTGATGAGAAGCAATTACACCCCGCAGTACAAATTAAAACGGTGCACTGCTTTTTATATGAAAAATGAGAAAAAGCGGGTTGCGTAGAGGATGTAGCATCCCCAAATAATAGCACTACCACCACCATGCTTGACCGTTGGTATGAGGTTCTTACTGTGAAATGCAGTATTTGGTACACGATGGTATATATTCATGGCAAAAATGTGCAAAAATGCAGAAAATCAGACAGGGGCCAAATACTTTTTCACAGCACTGTGTGTGTGTGTGTGTATATATATATATATATATATATATATATATATATATATATATATATATATATATATATATATATATATAGTTTTAGTTTTAAATGTTGTATGTATATAGGCTTTCTCATTTACATCTGTTTACACAATAGCGTTTAAGCATTTTTTGTAGTCAGCTGTATGCGCTAACTTTGAACAGGAATTTATTTATATTTTCTTTTTTGCTTTACATCTGTGAGGATTGTGCTTTTTTTGGGTGCTATTTTTGATGTCATTTGCATTACATAAAGCAGTCTTTGCTTGATCCAAGTAGGACCGAATAGCCACAGCTGCACCTCATTTGCCCCCAGCTGCACATCTGTACTACTATTATTATTGTATTTCTGTGGTCCAAATGTTTGACATCATGTTCATGAACAAAACTTTTGAGTTGTATCCAATAGTTAAATTGTCTTTCATTTTATAACAAAGTAGTTTAAAATGTATAGGTCAAAATGACCCAGATGGCAGGTCTAGGTAGTTCAAAACTCCGGCAGTTCTAGTGTTAACTAAATTCTTATATTCATTTTTTTTACTAATTTAACTTTATCCAAAAAAGATTTGAAAACTAAACCTATGTCATTCTTGAATATTTGTGTAGGATCAGATTCCAATTTTAAATAAAAAGTGGAATTTGAAAGTTGTCTATAAATCTTCCATGTGTAGTCATCTTTATTCTGAATAACTGTCCCCACCTTTATCTGCTGATTTAATAACAAAGGATCGATCAGATGTCTTGTAGAGCAATGTTTTCTTCTTTTGTCACATTGATCTATGTTGATTTTTAAGTAAAACATCAACATCTTTCTCCACAAGCCTACAATAATAATAATCTATTTTTATATAGCGCCGTTCATAGTGGACCACCATCACAAAGCACTTTACAAGATACAAGACTAGGGTGTGTGAACTATGCATCAGTTGCAGTGTCACTTACAGCAACGTCTAACCCGAAAGACAAGGAGGTTAAGTGGCTCAAGGTCACACAATGATTCAGTGACTGAGCTGGGATTTGAATCGGGGACCTCCTAGTTACAAGCTTATTTTTAACAGCTTCCTACAATAAGTTTCAATAGAGGTACAGATGTACTTGTTCTTCTAAAAGGCATCTCTATATGGGAGAGTGTTTTAATAGAAGATATTAACAGAGCCAGAGACCACAACAGGTAGACTGGATTTATTAGCAAAAAACTTTGGTAACAAATGTTAACCCTTTGTCTAAAATGCTTAATTATAAATGAGACAGACTCTTACTTGACAGGTTAAACACATTCAGTTCATCAATTAGTTTGTACAGGCCCATGTCATGGGTCTCATTCCTGGAATATTTCTTCTTTTTGCCCCATCGGGTGCGTTTCTTCCCTAAGAACAGCCTCGGCGTCGAAATTAATTGTGTCTTTTACTCTTTGTAAAAAGAGGTCACCTGATCCAGAAGATCCGCT
>NW_024473260.1:0-20727 GCF_017654505.1 Polyodon spathula | reverse complement strand
TCTCATTATTTTGCTTCTTGACATTTACATACTTTCAAGCAAATCAGTAACAAAAAGCCAGGTACTGAAAATTCAAGTTACAAAAACTCTCAGTAGCAACATTCTCCTTCACATGAAGTAGTTATGTGAGAGCAATGTGCCTGACAGTTGTGACATATGAATTGAGAGTATTTGTGATGCATACTCATCATGGATACATTTCAGGCACCCCAAAGCTCTCCAAAATGACCACCTTTTGAATGAAATATTGGAAAAATAAGTAAAAAAAGAGGATTACAAATCTAATTCAAGTGGCAATGTATAGCATGTGAGGTGCCAGAAGGTAACATCCCTTTTAGAACTTGCTCAAGAAACTGGTATGACTAGCCATAAAGATTTAAACAATATTAATTTTTGGAGAGGTTTGGGGACCCCTTGGCCCTAGCTTTATAAAAATTCATGTAGAATTTGATCCATTTGTTTAATCAGTTTCAAATTTTTACCCAGTGTAGTAGACATGTTGGGGAAGCGCTGGAAAAAATCTGGCCCTTCATGTGCTACAAGTCAAAAAAATGACTATAGAATATAAACAAATATAAAGCGTTTGTTGTTGTTTTATGTATTTCTTCTGAATATCTCCCTCCAGTGTGGTACCGATTAAGACTTGAATTCAAGCCCTGAACCATGTCTGTGCTGTGTATACTTTGGAAGATAATGTGGTTTAAGGCCATAGCCCTCCAGGCAGAAATTGTCTGTGGGGGGCTGGGGACTTAACAGGTTAATTTAATCGATGAATAGAAAAGTTAGCTAATTTGAAAACTGCAAACGACAAGTGTATAATACCGCACTGACCACAAATACAAGCCTTTCGTTATACTGACACATTTGACAAAAGTAACTTGAATGTGTCACCAGTATCTTGTTTTTTATTTACAGTACAGTGCGCATTTGATTCTAAGACAGCCCATTCAAGGTAAGAATATTTAATTTAGAATTGTCCTTTTGTGTATGTCAGTTGTGTACTTCAGTCACGGTTTTGAAAGGTGAAAAGGTTTTGAATTCCCAGTGGTAGGGGCTCCTCTCCATTCAGTTATTTCCCCTCGGCTGCGCTTCATTTTAACATGCGAGCTTCCTTCTCGCAGGTTAGGTTGAAGGCTTTTTAGTACCAGCGATGACCCCGGTGAGATAGTTGTGCAGTGAATAGACCACGATTATATTAAGAATAATAGCCCAAATCTAATCAAAACTTTTCGTTCACCATTGGTTATACCTAAATATAAAATTATTTAATTTGAATAAATGTGTTAACCTTCAGTAGTGGTATTCTTACAACCTCAGCGAGTCTTTAAAATATTGATGTGTAAACAACTGAAATATGAAGTTCTTGTGGTTTGAGGAAATTAGATCAAATTGGGTACCTCTGTTATATATTAATGTCTTTTTTTACGTTTTTGTTTCTGTTAAAGTGATATTTGTTTTAGAATGATTCAGTTTTCAGTTTTCGAAAAATAAAAAAACGCATTTTAAAATCACCTCAGACTAAACATTCTAGCCGCAGAACCTGGACTGTGGTGTAGTTAACTTGTGTAGTTGTCCTGTTTCAGGCAGTGAAATTCTTCACTCAAGGAGATTTAAAATTGCACTTTAATAAAACGAGCGACTGAAAACACTTTCATACATTTTCAAAAATAATGAAAAATGTAATATTTAATAAGTATAAATTAAATCACTAATAGCTTACTGTAACAGTCAAAGGGTGATTCTATGTTTAAATTATTGAGAAGACTTTTTTTGTGCTAACAATTAAAATGTATGACCAAAAACGTGTGTGTACATATACAGTGGCTTGCAAAAGTATTCAGACCCCTGACCAATTCTCTCATATTACCGAATTACAAATGGTACATTGAAATTTTGTTCAGTTTGATATTTTATTTTTAAACAGTGAAACTCAGAATCAATTATTGTAAGGTGTCACTGGTTTTATGTTGGGAAATATTTTTAAGAAAAATAAAACTGAAATATCTTGCTTGCTTAAGTATTCAACCCATGCTGTGGAAGCTCCCAGTTTGCACCGATAAAAGAAATTGCCCTAACGAGGACACAATTACCTTACCATTGGCTTACCAATGCTTACCTACCATTAAAGTTGCTGTCACATGTTCTGGATAAAAACCCCACTGTTGAAGGATCATTGGTAAGGCTGTGAATCTGAAGGAAAATGAAGACCAAAGAGCATTCTACAGAAGTTACAGATAAAAGTAATACAAATGCATAGATTAGAGAATGGGTACAAAATAATATCCAAGTGTTTGGATATTCCAGTGAGCACAATAATCAGGAAGTGGAAGAAAAGGCCGTCCCTCAAAACAGCGCTCAAACAAGGAGACTTGTGAGAGAAGCCACAGAGAGGCCAACAATCACTTTGAAGGAGCTACAGAGTTCAGTGGCTGGGAGTGGAGTAATGGTGCACTAGAAAACCATATCAGGAGCTCTACCTAACACTGGCCTGTATGTGAGGGCGGCAAGAAAGAAGCCATTACTCAAAAAGTACCATCTGAAAGCACGTCTGGAGTTTCCCAGAAAGCATGAGAGTGACCCAGCTGCGATGTGGGAAAAGGTTTTGTGGTCAGATGAGACCAAGATAGAGCTTTTTGTCCAAAACTCAAAGCGCTGTGTGTGTTGCAAACCTAACACTGCCCATGCCTTAAGACACACCATCACTACAGTGAAGTAGGGTGGTGGCAGCATCATGCTGTGGAGATGCTTCTCATCAGCAGGGGCTGGGCATCTTGTTACAATTGAAGGAAGAATGGATGGAGCAAAATACAGGAAAATACTGCAAGAGAATCTGCTTCAGTCTGCTAAAAAACTGAAGCTTGGGAGGAAATTCATCTTTCAGCAGGACAATGATCCCAAGCACAAGGCCAAAGCAACACTGGAGTAGCTCAAGAATAAAAAGGTGAATGTCATACAGTGGCCCAGTCAAAGTCCTGATCTCAATTCCATTGAGAATCTGTGGCACTATTTGAAAATTGCAGTCTGTTAGGGGGTTGAATACTTATGCAAGCAAGATATTTCAGTTTTTTATCTTAAAAATATTTTCCAACATAAAGCCAATGTCACCTTACAATAACTGATTTTGAGTTTAAGTGTTTTAAAATAAAATATCGAACAGAATGAAATTTCAATGTACCATTTGTAATTCAGTAATACGAGAGAATTGGTCAGGGGTCTGAATACTTTTTGCAAGGCACTGTATATAGCCTGAAAACACACAGCACAGAGCAGCAAATATCCTGAACTAAACTTAGATGGGGAACAGAGGGGTTGAATGCTATAGTTAATGAAAATATTTCACTTTAAAGATCTGTGTCTAATCCTTGTGTGTAATTTATAAGTTAATACATTGCGAGAAAGGTGTCTCTTAGTGTATATATTTTATTGACCTCTCTACAATAAGAGACCCTTCTACTTCACGTGACATTAACATATATAAAATGGTAAAACGGGAAGAAACTAAATCCAATTTAATTAGCACAACTGGATTAGGCCCAACGTGTAGACTGCACATGCCACCAGATAACAAACACTGTGGGAATTTGTACATGTTGTCCAAATGCCAAACAAGTATTTTCTAAAGAATTATGTTGCTAACTATTATTTAGATTATATTATTTAGTTACCCTTACACTAAGTTAAAAATATGTTCAAAATTAACTTGATAAAATGGAAACTTCTTACTTTTGGCAGGAGCTACCATGTAAAGCTTCCCGAACATCAAAGTTCGGGAGGTAAAAGAAAACACAGCAGAGACCATACCCCCAGCGAGTGTGGGGGAAAAGGTAAGTAAATCATTTATATATATCATTTCATACACGTGAACACACATTTAACCCTCCAAATTACTAAAACGTGTTAGAAAAAAACTAGCCTTTACTTTTCTGTATAGCTATGATGAATATATACCAAACCTGGCACAATGAAAACCCGTGTGTCTCTGTGTACATTACACATAAGAGTACATAGGGTTGTTACAAACTAATTTGTACAGTTTCAGAATTACCTTGTCCTTGTCATCTGGAGAATGAATTGAGCACCTCCTGACCTGGTGAATACTTGACTATAATTAGAAGAAAAAAATTGGACAATGAGAATCGCAGGTGGGAATTCAAAAAGGTGTTTATTTGTATGTAAATTAACCACTACAGATATCTATTCTGGTGCATTCTCCTAGAAAGACTTAATAGAAACCAGAGAATCTTTGTTAAAATACACAGATTTGCCTGCATTACTGCACATGATCAGAAAATGTATCCTTCTTTTCCCAGGCAGTACCCATGCTCACCCCCCCCCCCCCATTCTATTTTTCACGGGGTTTTCTAGAATGTTTTTGTTGCAATCTCACCCTGGTGGTTCTGCAGGCAGAATACATAATAAACAACATGCACTCCTATTTGCAGGATCCTAGACAGCAAGCCCGAGGACCTCAAGATGAAATTGAATCTGGATAATTTAAACTTTTAGACACCACTAAGTTATCTTGTACTGGTATCATATTTTGTATAAAGTAAACATATGTTCAATTCATATGGCAAGCCAAATTATCAATTTGTTAATATCTTTAAACAGTTGCAGATTATATATATATATATATATATATATATATATATATATATATATATATATATATATATATAATAATAAACCCCTACGAATTAATACGTAATCATACCCCAGTATCCAGTCATACAACACACAGATTACTCAAATAAATGCAATATTAAGATATTTTCAATAAATAAAACAAACAATTTATATATCAAATTACAAATAAAGTGAAATAACATTCAATCGACATATTCTGTTAAATTAAATACGCGTTGGTAATAGATTTGGAAACAAAAAACCCTTGATGGCAGCTTTCAGAAAGAAAGCTAATTTTGGTGTTTGGAAAAATTTCCCTTGACCGCCTAATTATGCTGTTGCGCTGCTGTGGGCCCACAACTCACAATTACCAATCACGTGCTCAATTTGAAAAAAAAAACCGTTACAGGCCGTTGCTGCGCCCGTGGCAATATAAAAACCACAAAACGCGCACTTATTTCAAATGAGCGCATACAAAGGCATATATTCTGCATTTATGTCACTACAAAAAATGGGATGCAGCCCAGCACTCACAGACAGTTCGCTTTCTCTTCTCCGTGCGGTCCAATGCGGGCTCGTACATGAAACAAACACGCAGCTTGAAGTGCCATCCTCCCCCCTGCCAGGTGTACCCGGGGCTGTCTCCCGGTCACCCCGACCGGTATCTGCGTCTCCGTGTCAGCGCCACACGCCAGCGGTCATTTTAGTTTATTAACAAAAACTCTCGTGGCGAATGACACTTTCTTTCTTTTTTTGATATGCCAGTTATTTCTATGTAAATAAATGATACTGTTAATATAAAAACATCGTGTGTTTTTTGTTTTTTTTTATCTTTAACTCTCGCTCGCTTCGTCCGTTCAGCTCCGCCTCGCTCCTTCGCTCAGTCAGCACACGTGCCTCTCTCTCTCTCTCTCGCGCGAGGTGCATGCTAAGTCCCTCCCCCCAGCCACTATCTGTTGTCTAATTGGCTCTGAATTGAGCTTAATCCAACTGCATGATGTTTGTGTCTAGCATGAGTTATTGCAGTGCCTACCAAGGCAGCATGAAATGTTCCTGTCAGGAAAAATGAGAAACTCAGAACCTCCGGTCGCTTTTTTTTTTAAAGTAACAAAAACACTTCTTCACTCATAAACATGAACTACTTTAGATGTGTAATGACTGCAGTATAGGATATTGATCTTAGGTTTAAGGTTTTGGTGTTCAGAGAGGATTATTCATTGCTTTATTAACAATAATATGACAACCAATCAGAGTGCAGTGTCCTGGCCTTTTGTGGTTGTCAGGACAGCTGATTTGCATGCCAACTACTGTATAAAATACATTAAATATGTATTCAATTGGAAAGCAGCATTGCAGTTGGGCTAGATATCTCGAAATATACAGGAAGTCCATTAAAACAGATTTGTGGTATCTTAAAATTAACAGATTGTGTTGGTTTGGTATATAAAAAATGTTATCTTAACCCAAGATACTGTGCCGGCGGCTCGCCATGCGTTCCGCGGGAAGAAAGAGACTTAGTGCAACAAGGGGAAAGGCTGTTTATTGCTGAATTGGATTGGCGCTTATAAGTGCCTTTGTTTTAGCTCTCAGATTGTTTTAGCTCTTGCTGCTGTCACTCTCTCAGCACACCCCCCTAGGCAGCACACAGGCTGCACCTTAGCAGGCGGGAAAGAGCGGACCTGGTTGGAACAATGCGGCTGCAGCGACACAGAAACACAGTGAACACCATATACACTATTACCAACACAAATCCCCGCCCCCCAGCAGTTCAATGCAGCACCGGAGCCTCCCACTCGACAGTCCTGCGGGACCTGAAGCTACAATACTACATTTAAACAGGTTTGGAAAATGGAGCTGCAGTGCACTGAATAAGAAAAACGATTGCCTGGCCAGGCTATCTGTCCTTGAATTAAGAAGAGACAGTCTACACACAAAGTGCACCACTTATGGGGCTGTTGCCACACTATTACATCTGCTGCTAATAGTCTGTTCCAATGTTTACCCTCTTACAAACAATACAAGGTATTCCTAAGAATACGGAGTCAGTATGTTTCAGTGTTTTACTCTCTCCCTTCCCAGACCATGCTGAATGTGTGTCAGCAGTGGTTTGTTGTAACAAGAAGGAAAGGAAGCGATTACACACGTCAACAGCGGTGCTGAGACATGTACTGTCACTTGAAGAGGGGAGCAGAACATATAAGGAGGTCCAGAAGGGAGGGGGGGGGGGGGGGGGGTATCAGGCAAGATATCAAGATACTGAAAGGAAGACTTTGCCAGCATTACTGTGCAGGAAGACAACCAAGAGTCTTGTTATTGCTTAGTCCCCATCCAAGTGTGAAAACAACATCTTGCTTGCTTTTCCTAACCGCTGTGTTATGTTGTAGTTAAGAGTGAGCTCATTCTTTGAACTCCTGCTCTCCGTCCTCCTCTCCTCACCTCTCTCGCTGTCCTCTATTAGTTTGGTCAGGCTAAACTTGCAGTTCCTAGACAATAACATAAAGTCTTTATTTGAAATGCTGGTGGTTGCAAGTATCCAGGTTGGTTTTTGCTTTTATATTGTGATTTTTGATTTGGAAAGTTTTACATTGAGATCAATCAGTCAATATTTATTTTATACAGCGCCTTTCATAGCGGACCACCATCACAAAGCTCTCTACAAGATAGTGAGAAACAATGCATAATACATTAAATACAGTGAAATACAGGGTGTAGTACATTACATACAACAATAAAAAAACAATGCAAATACATTAAACATAGGTATAGTACATGAAATAAAAGGCTAGGATGTGAATTCTAAACATTGTGGATGCATATGTCAAGCAGAATTTTACGGATAAGAGTGAAAAACCTCAAATAAATTTAGACAACAGATAATAACAGAGATCAGGCTTAGAGCGCTGTGAAGGGTAGTGGGCAATTCACTGACACGGAGGCAGAACTTTATTTGTAACGCCGCTCAGGCGCACTGATTTATTTCAACCCGCAGAGGGCGCTGTTGTCCGTGGCTTGAGTACTGGCAACGGTAAACAAGATCACGGTTATGCCAAACCAGGTACACAGTCCAATGCAGGTGCACTCGCAGGTGCTCTGGAAATAATAATCACAAAGGACAAAGGACGAAAGAAAAAAGGAAAATAAAACACAGTAATAAAACTACAAAACAAAGGTGTTGCACTCTGCAGCGTTCACCCCGACCATTGCTACTCATATGGCCAGGGTCTCCATCCTACGCTCATGCGTTCCCTCACTACCCTAAACAATAATCGGGGTCTGCCCAAGTTTCTGGCTCGATTCGTCTGAGAGGGGGCAGACCCGAGGGAACCTCAGAGCGTCATCTTATTGGTGCAGCAACCCTCCAGAGTCCGCCCCTCAGCCACTCAAAGAGGGCGAAAGCCTACACAAGCAGGCCTAAGTCAGAGGACCTCAGCTTGTGGGCAGGGTCATAGCGCGTCAGCAGGTTGGAGAGATACTCTGGACTTGTGTGATGAAGGGCTTTGTAGGCAAGCAGGGGAATTTTAATCTGGAATTTTACAGGTAGCAAGTGCAGCTGGGCACCACGGAGGGTGATATGATCATGTTTTTTACATTTTTGACCACTGTGCACGTTCTGGTTGCCGCTTCCCTGCTTGTTCACGTTTGGTTGTTTGTTTTGCATTTTTAGTAGTCTTTATGCTCAATTTTAGTTGGTTGTCTGCCTGACTGTTTGTCCGTTTATTCAGTCTACCGTGGTTACCTGCCTGTAATCCCGTCTCTCTGCCTGGTTGTCGTCTCTCTGCCTGGCTGTCTCCACTGCTACCTGCGTGGATTGCAGTCTCTCTGCCCGGCTGCCTCCACTACTACCTGCCTGGATTGCCATCTCTCTCCCCGGCTGTCTCCCCTACTACCTGCCTGGATTGCCGTCTCTCTGCCCGGCTGTCTCCGCTGCTACCTGCCTGGATTACCGTCTCTCTGCCTGGCTGTTTCCGCTGCTACCTGCCTAGACAGCCGTCTCTTTGCCCAGCTGTCTTTTTTGGTCTGTCATGATTGCCCGTCCTTTGGCTGCCTCTGCCTACCTGTCTGCAGTGTTATCTCTGCTGGTCAGTCTCTAGAGAGGTGCACTTTTCTGCTTGCCCGGTGAGCTGGGTGCTGGCTGGGTGTTTTATTATGGCTTGTCGATGTCACTGCAGGCTGTGTTGTTAGTTCTGCTGCTCTGTGTGTGTGGCTAGGCTTTTGCTATTCCTCATTGCCACTGCCTTGCTGTGAGGAGTTCCTGGTTTGGCAGTGGCTGGTTCGTTTGCTCACTGTTTTTCAACTGTGGATCTCCGATCTCTGGCCCTGTTGACAAGGTCATCTCCACTATGGTTTTAAGGTACTCTCCTTCTCTACTACTGCATTATAAACAAAATTTCATTGTTGCTCCTTTCGGCCCCTGTTTCAAAGGCGAACTGTCTCCTCTCGGACTGGAATTAAATCAAGTCTCGAATATTCGTCTCTCAACAACAACTGTGCTTCTGTGCATCCAGTTAGATTTGCTTTGTTCAACACACGCTCTCTAAATAACAAAGCACTACTTCTAAACGACTTTATTAATGACAATGATCTCCACTTTTTGTGCCTGACTGAAACCTGCCACAAACAGAATGACAATTGTTTGCTTAATCAAACTGATTCAGAAAATCAGACAGTCCATGCTGCAACTCACAACAAAGGCCACATACTGGATTTAATTATCACTAGCTGTCCTTCAGCGTCTTTCATGAGCAACTTAGATTTAGGAATATCTGATCATCTGGCGGTTTTATTTGAATTAGAATTCACTGTCCCTCTTTCTACTCCAAAACGTACAGTCAGCTTTCAAAACTGGCGCTCTGTTCATCATGTTAAGTTCTCTGAATCTGTTCTTTCTTCACACTCTGTCTCTCCTATTCCTAATACATTGGATGAGCAGGTGCATTCTTTCAACAGCTCCTTAG
This sequence comes from Polyodon spathula, assembly GCF_017654505.1. NCBI lineage: Eukaryota > Metazoa > Chordata > Actinopteri > Acipenseriformes > Polyodontidae > Polyodon > Polyodon spathula. The sequence continues at coordinate 11,146 of NW_024473260.1, read as the reverse complement.
TTAATACCTTAGACTCCCTGGCCCCAGTCAAGACCAGGTACGTCTTCTACACCCGCTGTGCGCCATGGTATACCATGGAGCTGCACTCTCTTAAGGCTGACTATAGTAAAATTGAGCGTAGATGGCGGGATTCTGCTCTTACTGTCCATCTACACTCCTGGAAGGTATCTTTGGTTGAATACAGGGCTGCTTTGGCAGCTGCCAGATCAAGCTATTTTTCAAATATTATTTCTAATAATCAAGATAATCCTAGACACTTGTTCTCTACTATTGATAGATTGTTAAAGCCTAATTGTCCCTCCACATTACAGGCTTCACATCAGCTATGCAATAGTTTCTTAGAGGTTTTTAAGTCTAAAATTGACAATATCTGCCTACACATTAGTACATTAGTACAGTCTCTCGGTCTGTCTGGCTTTGTGGGGTCCTCTCTATCCTGTTTTACACCTCTCACTCTTAATTCTCTTACAGACCTGGCGCTTCTTATGAAAGCCACCTGTTGTCTGTTGTCCTATCCCCTCTGTTCTTTTTCAGTCCTGTTTTGAGCTGCTCTGCCCCTTGGTGTAAATTATTATAAATGAGTCCCTGAGTTCTGGTGTGGTTCCGGTTGCTTTTAAAACTGCTGCAGTAACGCCTGTGCCATAAAAACCACATATGGCCTTGGATAATCTTAATAATTTTGGCCCCATTTCAAATTTGCCCTTTCTAGCTAAGCTTCAAGAACAAGCTGTCACTAGACAATTAACCTGGCATCTCATTGCTAACAATCTTTTTGAACCCTTTCAATCTGGCTTCCGGCATCTTCATAGCACTGAGACTACCCTGGTCAAAGTCACTAATGATCTGTTGATGGCTGCTGACTCAGGTGCTTTATCAATTTTAATCCTCTTGGATCCTAGTGCGGCATTTGACACTGTAAATCAAGAGATCCTACTTGATAGATTTGAGAGTTTACTTGGTACTGCCCTTAACTGGTTTAGATCATATCTAAAGGGGCGTCAACAATTTATTTCCCTGGGTGGGTTTAGTTCTGAGGTTGGGCCAGTAATTTCTGGTGTCCCGTAAGGCTCTATTCTCGACCCCCTGTTATTTAGTGTTTATATGTTTCCCCTCGGCCACATTTTAAGGTCTCATGGTATACACTATCATTTTTATGCAGACGATGCTCTAATCTATATTAATTCTAAACCTGATACCAATGTTGCTGCCTCTGCCCTAACTGTCTGTATCTCTGATATAAAAAGTTGGATGTCGCAAAAATTTTTACACCTTCACTGTGACAAGACTGAGGTAATGCTGTTAGGGGCTCCCCGCCTGCTGAGTAAAACCAATGCCTTAAATCTGTCTGTTGATGGAACCATGCTTGAGTTCAGATCTAAGATGAACAATTTGGGTGTTAATATTGATCCTGGGTTAACTTTTGAATCGCATGTGCTGAATACTGTCAAGGTTTCTTTTTTTCACCTTAGAAATATTGCCAGACTGCATTCCCATGCTTTCTCTACCTGCAGCTGAAAAACTGTTTCATGCTTTTGTTTTTTCCAGGATCGATTACTGTAACGCCATGCTCACTGGGGTGTCTAATAGCATCCTCAATAAAATTCAATTCCTTCAAAATTCTGCAGCCAGAATTTTGTCTCGGTCCCGCTCAAGAGATCACATCGCTCCTGTCTTGGAGGCCTTGCACTGGCTGCCTATCAGGTTTAGAATTGATTTTAAAATTTTAATGCTGACATATAGGCTCTTCATGGGCTAGCTCCGACTTATCTGTCAGATCTGTTATCTTTTTACACTCGACTCCCAACCTCCGCTCTGCTGATCTCAGACTGCTGTGTGTCCTGCCTGCTCACCTGCGCTCTATGGGCGACAGAGCCTTCTGTTGCTGTGCCCCCAAATTATCGAACTCTATTCCACTAGAGATCAGGGACTCAGCTTCTTTGAGTGTTTTTAAAGTTAATTTAAAGACTTTCTTTTTTAGAAAGGTGTTTTTATGATTTTTATGATTGTTTTATCTCCTTGTGTTTCTTTTATGCATAATCTGTTTATTTATTGTAGTACTATTAATTGTGAAGCACTCTGTGATGACTGCTTTTAAGGGAACTATAAAAAATAATGTTTATTATTATTATTATTATTATTATTATTATTATTATTATTATTATCTGGTAAGGATCCTAGCAGCGGCATTTTGAACCAGCTGCAATCGTACGGAAGACCACCGTAGAGAGAGTTGCAGTAATAGAGTCGAGAGGAGATGAGTGCACGACAGAGTATCTCTGCATCTGGGAGGGAAAGGTAGGGACGGACGTTGAGACGTTTCGGAGGTGGTAGAAGGAGGATTTGACTACAGAGGAGATTTGGGTATCAAAGGAGAGGTTACTATCCAGAAGTACACCAAGGCTTTGTACAGTAGGGGAAGGCAGCAGCAGACAGTTTCCAGGGATCAAGGCAGTAATATTGAGATTCTTGAGTTGAGTTTTTGATCCTACTAGAAGTTTAGATTTGTTGGTGTTGAGCTGAAGAAAATTAACAGACATCCATGGCTCAATGTCTTCGATGCAAGCTCAGAGCCGGACCATGGCAGAGGGTCATCCAGGGTCTAGTTTTAGGTAGAGCTGGCTGTCATCTGCATAGGAGTGAACCATGAGGCTATGTTGACAGATGAGGTGACCTAAGGGAAGCATGTAGATGTTGAAGAGAAGAGGCCTGAGAACAGACCCTTGAGGCCACACCTGACCGGGTTTGCGTCTGCACTGCTTCCATTATAGAAAACAGACTGCATGCATCCAGATAGGTAAGAGGACAGCCAGGAGACACAGGTATCAGAGACCCCAGCATACTTCTCAAGGCAGTCGAGAGGAAAGCTATGATCTATGGTATCAAACGTAGCAGTTAGGGCAAGGAGGACAAGGACAGAGGGAGCAGCAGCATCAGCAGGAGATCATTTACAATACAGAGCAGAGCAGTTTTGGTACTGTGATGTGGCTGGAAGACAGACTGCAGAGATTGTTGTGAGATGTTTTGTTAGCTGGTTGGCTACAGCCCTTTCAAGAGTTTTGAAGAGAAAAGGAAGATTGGATATGGGACGGAGGTTGAATAAGACAGCCTTGTCAAGGGAGGGTTTTTTGAGCACTGGCGTTACCCTCAGGGAGTCTGGAGGGCAGCAGGAACCAGGCCTGAGACCAGGGACAGGTTGAGAGTGTGTATAATGAAAAGGAGCAAGGTCAGAAACATAGAGGCGGACAAGATATGTTGGCCAGGGGTCCAGGGGACACGTGGCAGGAGTTGATTCCAGGAGTAGGCTGGAGACCTCAGTAATGGAGAGAGGAGAGAAGGAAGAGAGAGCAGGAGGGGAAACTGGAGGGGAGTCAAAATGGTCAACTACTATACTGGGTTTATGGCAGGAAAGAAAGAAAAATGGGAAATCATGGCAGGTAAGAGAGGAGGATGAATGTGAGGTGGATTTATCGATGGCTGGATGCAGGATTTGGTCAATGGCTTTGAAGAGAATATTTGGTTTACCATGTCCCAGAGATATGAGTTCTGAGAAATACTATCGCATGTCTGTAGTCTAGATGACATCCATTTGCGCGCAGACTTGCAACAGACAGACTTAAGCAGTCAGAGTTCAAGGGTATACCATGGACAGTTGCGATGTTTCTTCAGTATTTTGGTTGTAAGCGGGGCAACTGTGTCGATCTGAGTCAGGGTGGCATTGTAGAGGTTCACCGCATCACTGACCGAAAACAGAAGAGTACCAGTGTGGCAAAGTGGTGAGTGCAGTGCAGAGCAGATTAATCACACAGACAATGATTCACAGTTGGGGTGTTTATTAATAACAGGCACTCTGTCGGGGGCAGTCCAGTCATCACCTCCTCCATAAAGCACTCTAACGTCGCAGGTGCATTGCACAGTCCGAAGGGCATCATCGTGAACTGCCAGAGTCCATGGCCGGTGGTGAAGGAGGTTTTGTGGCTGGTTTCTGGGGTGAGGGCGACTTGCCAGCACCCACTTCGCCGATCCAATGATGAAAACCACTGGGACAATATGACCAGGTCTAACGACTCACGGGGCAAGGGGTACAAATCTTTAAGTGTAACTTCACTGAGGCGCCAGTAGTTGACAGAGAACTGCCATTTCCCATCTTTCTTACAGACAATGATGACCGGTGCCGCCCAGGGGCTCTCTGATGGCTCTATTACGCCTGCGTTCAGCATCTTCCTTAACATCCCCTTGGTCGCCTCCTGGTGGCCCAACGGTTGTCGGTGGAGCCTCACTGGCCGTGCCGTTCCCATATCGATGTGGTGAGGCCCACATCCACAAACTGACTGGGGAAACTGCGATGATAGCGGAAGAGAAGAGTCCATAATATCTGCTGCTGTGCTGGCTGGAGACCCCCATGATTCTTATGCCATAAGTCAGTGACCGTGGCGACGACCATGTCCTCCTTTGAGCAGAAAGAGGTTAGTGGCATACTGACGGTGGAAGGTTTGGCTACAGAGCAGGGCTGAGAAGCTCCTAATAATAGATAAAGATAACCTGATTAAACAAATGACACAAAACATGATACTTTTTCAACATTTATTTATCCACAAATGATTCAACATTCAATATCCATGTGTGAAAAAGTATGTGAACCTTTAGATTCAGTAACTGGTGGCACCCCCTTGAGCAGCAATGACTTCAACTAAGTGTTTCCTGTAACTGTTAGTCAGTCTCTCACATTGGTTTTGAGGAATTTTGGCCCTTTCCTCCTTCCAGAACTGCTTCAACTCGATGACATTTGAAGGCTTCCTTGCATGGACAGTTCGCTTCAGGTCCTGCCACAACGTTTCAATGGGGTTTAGGTCCGGACTTTGGCTAGGCCATTCTAAAACGGGGAATTTCTTCTTCTGCAGCCAGTCTTTTGTAAATCTGATGGTTGGGATGAAGTGCTTCTGTTTGAACGCAGTGTTTGGTTTTCGCCAAACATAACGTTTCTCATTGAGGCCAAAAAGTTCTACCTTTGACTCGTCTGTCCAGAGAACATTGTTTCAGAAGTCTTGTGGATCATCTATGTGCTCTTTGGCAAACTTCAGACAGGCAGCAATGTTCTTTTTAGAGAGCAGTGGTTTCCTCCTGGCCATCCTTCCTTCCATGAACACCATTCTTCTTCAGTCTTTTTCTGATAGTTGATTCATGAACACTCACATTAGCCAAGACGAGAGTGGCCTGCAGATCCTTAGATGTTACTCTGAGGTTCTTTGTGACTCCCTTGATTATTTTTGTAGGACGACCACTCCTGGGTAGAGTGACTTTGGTCTGAACTTTCTCCATTTCTAGAATATCTGTCTGACAGTGGATTGGTGGAGCCCCAAATCCTTAGAAATGGTTTTGTAACCCTTTCTAGACTGATGAGCATCAATAACTTTTTTCTGAGCTCCTCTGAGATTTTTTTTTTGTTTCCACACACTTGTATAGTGAAGACCAAACTCACAAAGTTTCTGATCTTTATATAGGGTGGGGCCTCCCAAACTCACCCCTGAAGATCTACCTAATTATTTAAACACCTGATTCTAATTATCCCCTTAATTGAACTGATAAAACCAGGGGTTCACTTACTTTTTCACATACCCTGAATCTTAATTACTCATTGTTTGTCTAATTCATCCATCACTGTGTTTCAAAAGACACGAAATTGGTTAATATAAACCCTATTGGATATTTAAGAAAAGATTGGTTTTGATTCAAGAAGGAGAGTATGGTAAAACTATGGAATTTCAAAAATTATCATTGGGGTTCACAAACTTTTTCTCGGCACTGTATTTACAGTACATGAAACATAATATGAATCTGTTTTAGAAGACCCTATTTACATGTAGGTTTTAAAATATGCCCAATACTAAGCAGTGGCAGCATCTAAAAATCACTTCCAAATGAAATATGTAGAGACTCCTTCATATGCAGCATCTAAAAATCACTTCCATGCTTCTGTATTGTTTTTAAGGTCTGTTTTTACCATTTTATCCACACTAGAAGAATTGTCAATATGCAGGTATTGTCTTGATACGTATTGTTCTTTAATTACTTTAACATCACGAGGTGTGACACAGTATCAGCACTCCCTTAAATCATTAAACTCTTGCTGTTTTGCCCAGTCAGCTACTCTAACAGCTACAGTATATCAGTTGAGATCTTGTGCCAAATACATTTCAATCACTGTGAGTAGTTCAGGATGAATTTGATTCACTTTTTGCTGACTAGGTTCTTTCAGCTCATGCCCATTATGAACAGGGTGAAGTCGCACTGCACATCCATTGAAAGAGGTTTCACGAATGAATGTAACACTACCATAGGGCTTGCAACCGTTAGCTCTTGTTTTGCATGGGTCCCCATGTGATTTTCCTTTTGCTTTGTTTTATCTCTAACATTGATAATAAACACAGCTTTTAGCCTCATATTTTGCTGAGAAGAACCCTTCCCAATTGCAGCTAAGAGTTTGCAATTTTCCTGAACAAAATCTTCCTCCTCTGTGTTGTCAAGCAGGTAAACTGTTCTTTGCACATTTGGATTGAACTCTTTGTTCAGCGAATCTTCTACAGACTGTATCCAGTAGCGATCCATTATCGGCTCTGAAACAACATATGTTTATCAGGCAACTTACAGTATGAATATCACATAATTAATGAATAGGAAAGTACACTGGCATATCCTGAATTTGCACAATACAATTAAGTACATCCCAGGCAGATACAGACTGCACTGACTGACACCTGCCTTGCAGGTAGCTATGCACTGCACTCTGACACCTGCCTTTCAGGTAGCTATGGACTGCACTGAATGTAACCTACATGTAAACTACCAGTATATACTGCAATGATCTGCTTGCTGAAGTCAATGTTCAAACTTTGTTATGAAGGGTTAATTAACTTAATTGTACATGCAGTTTGCTCAGCCTTAACCCTGTGACTATAAAAACAGTGAACGTGCATTTCACAGAAATAATCATTTTTTTAACGGGTTGGTCTAAACACAATGATAACGATACTGGTTTAATTTAATATTCAGACAGTGCTAGAGGTTATTACAGAAAAACAAATAAAAAATCTAACTTTAAATATGCTTGTTTATAAATACAAAAACAAATAAAAATCTAACTTCAAATATTGTAGTGAACCTCCATTCCTGCAGATAGGCGCCTCACACAGGGCGAGGCAATCCATACACAGGCGGAGTGCGGGCGTGAATCCAGGACCTATCGCACTAAAGCATAGCGCCGATACCGCTGTACAGAAGAGCCGGCTCCTTTCAATGAACATAAGAACATAAGAAAGTTTACAAACGAGAGGAGGCCATTCAGCCCATCTTGCTCGTTTGGTTGTTAGTAGCTTATTGATCCCAGAATCTCATCAAGCAGCTTCTTGAAGGATCCCAGGGTGTCAGCTTCAACAACATTACTGGGGAGTTGATTCCAGACCCTCACAATTCTCTGTGTAAAAAAGTGCCTCCTATTTTCTGTTCTGAATGCCCCTTTGTCTAATCTCCATTTGTGACCCCTGCGTATATCGGGCTTATGTATTCCGGTGTGATTACGTCACCTGCCCGCCCTGCTGCTGCCTTCCCCCTACTTGTTTATAAATACCTACCTACTGTATATACATACATCCAGGCTTAAAACACACATTTTTGTAAATTTAAGAGCGCCCTTACTTACCGTTCATAACTTTAAACTATCCAACTTCAAAATATCGCAGTAGGGATTCAAGGAAATGCATGCGCATATGCAGAAAACAGAAAGTACTGATTAGAGGAGAAACCTCAGAATGGAGTGAGTATCCAGTGGAGTACCACAGGGATCAATATTAGGTCCTCTGCTATTCCTGATCTACATTAATGACAGATTCTGGTATAGTAAGCAAACTTGTTATATTTGCAGATGACAAAAAATAGGAGGAGTGGCAAACACTGTTGCATCAGTAAAAGTCATTCAAAATGATCTAGACAAGATTCAGAACTGGGCAGACACATGGCAAATGACATTTAATAAGGAAAAGGGTAAGGTACTGTACACAGGCAATACAAATGTACAGTATAAATACCATATGGGAATTGAAGGAATCTATGAAAAAGACCTAGAAGTTTATGTTGACTCAGAAATGTCTTCATCAGGACAATGTGGGGAAACTATAAAAAAAGGCCAACAAGATGCTTGGATATATTATGAAAAGTGTTGAATTTAAATCAAGGGAAGTAATGTTAAAACTGTACAATACATTAGTAAGACCTCATCTAGTATATTTTGTTCAGTTCTGGTCACCTCGCTACAAAAAAGATATTGCTGGTCTAGAAAGAGTGCAATGAAGAGCGACCAGAATTATTCTGGGTTTAAAAGTCATGTGATATGCAGACAGGTTAAAACAACGAATCTATTCAGTCTTGAACAAAGAATATGCGGCGATCTGACTCAAGCATTCAGAATTCTAAAAGGTATTGACAATGTCGACCCAGGGGGACTTTTTCGACCTGAAAAAGGAAACAAGGACCAGGGGTCACAAATGGAGATTAGATAAAGGGGCATTCAGAACAGAAAATAGGAGGCACTTTTTTTACACAGAGAATTGTGAGGGTCTGGAATCAACTCCACAGTAATTTTATTGACACTGACACGTTGGGATCCTTCAAGAAGCTGCTTGATGAGATTCTGGGATCAATAAGCTACCAACAACCAAACGAGCCAAATGGCCTCCTCTCGTTTGTAAATTTTCGAATGTTCTTATTCGACGGGCTTTCAAACTCCAATCCAGAGAAGAAATAGCGTATCTAAGGAGTGGGAGGGAGGGCTTAGATGTGTGACATCGGCGAGCTGTGCTCTTTTGTTATTATGTGCCTGTGAGGCGGGGCTGCCTGACAGGCGCTGGTTGCAAACTTCTACCTCTTGCGCTCTGTGCAAGGCTGTGGCTGCTGGGAACTGGCCCGGTCCATAATAACGGCGCGGCCGGTTACAATATTGTTTATTTTTTTTTACAATATTGATTCCAGTTTAATTTTTTTTATATTGAAATTATTATTTTGTCTTGTAAAAAAATAAATGACATCGCCTAAATTGCTTTAAAAGTACACATTGTTATTTCGTTTGGATATGTGATATTTTAATGAAATACGATTTTAAAACATTTTTAAGACTACACGACATCTGCAGCTTGCGCATGCTTGTTTAATGCTATTACAAAATAAAAAAAAGCATCTCGAATAAACATGTGTGTAGGTTTATTCAATATATTTATTTTTATTTTGTACAAAATGATATTTCAGTTCTCAATATTTAAAAGATGCTATTTATATCAGATTAATTAGTAATATATTGCCATAATTTATATTGACTCTCCCAATTAAATAACAACACTGATCCAGTGTTCACGCTGTCTGGTGTCAGGAATAGTGAACAGCTGCTCAGTATTAATGATTTCAGGGGGAGACGGTGATATACTATTAGAAACTATAAAGAAACTTTAAAATATATATTTTTAAAACTATTAATAAAATAAATAAATATTGATGATGTACTTATTTATGTATTTACGTTGTTAAAAGCTATTATTGTATTGTCAGGCTGCCTCAAGATAATTAATCAGCAGAATCAATGTAGCAAAGGTTTAGGGCTCAATTCACATGCTGATTTCCTTCAGTTTAAAGGCAGCTTCACAGTCCTGTTCTGTCTCGCAGTGTTCCGGCATTATGGGGCCAGGTGGCGCCCCCTATCGGCGACCTAACAAAATTCTCACATAAGTTAGGCAGTGCGCTAGTAGCCTAGAAAGCTCTCCCAAGGACCCCGTAGAGAGACAGTCAGGTGATCTCCCAACAATGGCGGCCTCCGTGCTAAACAGGAGGGCGTCCCAAATGTGGTGCCTGTTTAGGGGGATTTGGCCCCTGTATACACCGCTTCCCGTGTCTACGTGTTGTAACCTGATCCAGGTAGCCAACTATAACTGCAGACCGCTCCGACTGAACATAAAGGATGCGTACTTCCCTGACTGGAACAGCGAGCGCACCCCGGACTGGCAGAAGACTGACAAGTTTGAACGAAAGCTATACGGGAGACTCGGTTCGGCCTCTGGCGTCGACCCGACCCGTTTGTGGCCAAGTCCCGAGCAGCTGAGCGAGATGATGGCGGAGGAGCGGCTGTGGCACCCGAGCCTGCAGGAGATGCAGAAGAACATCGCGGTGAAGGAGAGGGAGCTCGCTAAGAAAAGACAAGCAAGGTGAGAGCTCTGTGGTGCTGTGCAGGTCGCCAACCGTACCGTGCCTCTCGTGTGCATTGTTACAACATTGAATTCCGTGTCTCTGGATACTGTGCATTGTTACAACATTGAATTCCGTGTCTCTGGGTACTGTGCATTGTTACAACATTGAATTCCGTGTCTCTGGGTACTGTGCATTGTTACAACATTGAATTCCGTGTCTCTGGGTACTGTGCATTGTTACAACATTGAATTCCGTGTCTCTGGGTACTGTGCATTGTTACAACATTGAATTCCGTGTCTCTGGGTACTGTGCATTGTTACAACGTTGAATTCCGTGTCTCTGGGTACTGTGCATTGTTACAACGTTGAATTCCGTGTCTCTGGGTACTGTGCATTGTTACAACGTTGAATTCCGTGTCTCTGGGTACTGTGCATTGTTACAACATTGAATTCCGTGTCTCTGGGTACTGTGCATTGTTACAACATTGAATTCCGTGTCTCTGGGTACTGTGCATTGTTACAACGTTGAATTCCGTGTCTCTGGGTACTGTGCATTGTTACAACATTGAATTCCGTGTCTCTGGGTACTGTGCATTGTTACAACATTGAATTCCGTGTCTCTGGGTACTGTGCATTGTTACAACATTGAATTCCGTGTCTCTGGGTACTGTGCATTGTTACAACGTTGAATTCCGTGTCTCTGGGTACTGTGCATTGTTACAACGTTGAATTCCGTGTCTCTGGGTACTGTGCATTGTTACAACATTGACACACACTAATTGGTTTCAAATGTAATGTAATGTTAGAAAGTGGAATGCTGTCAGATTTTGGTACATGTGCAATACATTGCGATCTGATGGGTGTTTTGCTATTGTCAAAAAGAGGTACATTTACCGTTAATTTACTTTTTTTTTTTTTTTTTTTTT
>NW_024473259.1:0-4273 GCF_017654505.1 Polyodon spathula | reverse complement strand
TTTGCAAACTTAAACTGGTAACCAACAACCAATTTCTCTTAAAGGAAAAAAAAAGCTATTCACGACCACAAGACAAAATGAGAAGTCACCGCAAAGCTGCACAAGATTAAAGCATTTTGTGCAAGACCCAACTTGCAGCATATGATAAATATTTGCATACTGTTTTTTTTAATGGCAGAATAGTACAATAAATTGAAAAAAATATATATAAATGCAATTTTAAAAAGGTATGAAACATCGTAATGTCCCAGATTTAAATGGCACGTCCCCTGCTTTCTAAAGGAAGTTGTTTGGGCATGTGCGAGAGTGCTTCGTACCACTTTAACATGCACCTCCAGCTAACGCTACACTGGATTTCATCAGACAGACTCGGGTAACCCTATCTCAAGAACTTAGTGCTCCAGCGCTCTCTCTTTGGAACTCTCTAACAAATTGTTTAAGTAATGCTCAGTCTGTCAGTATTTAAAATCTATGCTCAACTTTTTGATTTGACCTTCATTAGTGAGTGGTTTTGAGCTCTTTTGGCACACGATTGATGCTATAAAAATAAAATTGGTCTGGTATGGTGTTGTTGTCGGCTAGGGTTATTAATGCGAAGTATTTTACATCAAGAAGTATTTTACTTTGGGGGGGGGGGGGGGCGACGACAGGCATTTAAATTGCTGTGGCATAAAACAAGTTATAGTGTAACGGCATGAAAGAAATCATAAATCCTAGAAGAATCCAAGGTCCATATTTCCAAAGCGTTCGCTCTAGTCTTTTGAAAAGCTAACATTCCATGTAAATATGAACAAAACTGAGAAGCAAACAGCTTTTATTGGTATAAAAGGCCGAAGAACAGTCGCACCTAAGTTTTTGGGTTGAGTGCCGTATGAAATATAGACAGATAGATTTTGTATGGGCTATAGAAAATCAGTCTGTCTCCGTTCCAAAATCTATTTGTTGCTTCTTTTGCTCATTTTGTTGGTCAGAGCTTTTCATGTTAAACATGTTTTGGTAAAAGTTCACTTGTCTACAGAAGTCTTCTAACTCTAAAAATTAGCAATGGAACCTGAAGAATGCTTTACCATCTGGTAATGCCTGCCTGGTGCCATTAAATGCCAGAGCTGAAGGACGGTAAAGCCCTCTCTGTTTGCTATTCAGATTGCTTCATTCAAACTGGAGACTTGTTGCTACTGTGGTTACTGTATTGCCACTGACAGCAAACACTTTGCTTATTTATTAATTTGTTTAACTATTTACTGTACTCAATTTAAATAGATAGATTGAACATGTAGGACAGTGAGTAGAGACTTGGTCTACATTGACAGTCAAAATTCAGAGGGCGTGTGCTAGAACACAACTTTTCTTTCGTCAGGGTAAAATACGCTCATTCTGAATCTCTATTTTCCGGGTGAATGATTTGGATCAGTGATTAAACAGTTTGAACAGTAACATTCAAAGCCCTTTCCAGACCTCATACTGACCAATCATGGTTAAAGGAAATCTCCGATCCCTTTTCTAATGAGTATTTTAATTCACTAAATTCTAACCAGTACCTACCCTTCACATCAATCTCCCTTCAGCAGGACAGTGGCACCCTCCTCTTACAATATTACTTTATATGATTTATAATAGACCATGATATCTGTGTGATACAGTTGTCTGATATTTCTTTGTACCAGGTAGTTTTTATAAGAAGAAAATTACATCGCACAAGGATTTAGCTATACTGTTTAATTATTCTTAACTATATTAAATATAGTAAATGGTGCTGTGTAAGATACAGGCTGATTTTCACCCACTCAAGGTCAGAGTCTAACCAGTAAGTCCACTTGTGGGTAGCTGCTCTGGCTTCTTGTGGAGTGGATGTTCGCTTGTATTGTACAGCCTGAGATTATCTGGTATTCTTTATAATAAGTGTTTCTTGCCTTGTGTCCCTTCCATTCAGAGAGAAGCTGATTGCTGCGAACATGGCCAAGATGCCCATGATGGTGGCAGAGTGGCGGAGGGAGGCAAGGGAGCTGAAGCAGAAACAGCGCGAAGAGAAGGTTCGCAGGGAGAGGCTGCTGGCAGAGGCAAGAGAGAGGTTCGGCTATGCACTTGACCCCCGCAGCCCCAAGTTCCAGGAGATGGTGAAGGAGATCGAGAAGGAGGAGAAGAAGAAGAGGAAGCTGCTGAAGAGGAGGAAGAAAGAGGAGGAATCGAGCAGTGAGATGCCAGCACAAGCACCATCCACATGAAGAAAGACACACACCACATTTAGGATTTATTCTGTGTTCTTGATGAACCCACAGTTAATTGTGCCCTACCTGAAGTATACATTTGGATCGGCCCATGGAGCTGGAGGGACTGCATAGCACATTCAGCAGAGCAGCCCTTGTAACACATTTTGACTTCCACTTCATTTGTATGTGATTTAGGATTGGAGGAGGAGGGCAATAAAACCTGTTTATTGTCCTTTTCTTTCTTTTAATGAGTAGTCATAATAAAATTATATTTACTCTTTTGTCTTGTCCTTCTCACTTTCATCTTTCGTCTTTATTTTTTCTGTCTGCTGAAAAACGAGTCATTGTTAATATGAAAATGTTTTGGTCTGGCTTTGCCTTGTAAAACTAAAGCAGGTTAGTAACGTGTGGTATAATTTGTGTAAAATTACAGGTGTAACGCAAATGACAAATGTATGGTAATACATGTTTAAGTACAATAAACATACAGCAGCTCTCAAAAGTATTCACCCCCTTGGACTTTTCTGCATTTTATTGTGTTACAACATGGAATCAAAATGTATTTAGGAGTTTTTGCCATTGATCAACACAAAAAAAGTCCATAATGTCAAAGTGAAAAATAAAATCTATTAATTGTTCTAAATTAATTACAATTGGGAGAAGATTCATCTTCCAGCATGACAACGATCCCAAACATACAGCCAAAGCCACACTGGAGTGGCTTAAAAACAAAAAGGTCAATGTCCTGGAGTGGCCCAGTCAAAGCTTGGACCTCAATTCAATTGAGAATATGTAGAAAGAGTTGAAAATTGCTGTTCACCAAAGGTGCCCATCCAACTTGATGGAGCTTGAGCAATTTTGCAAAGAAGAATGGGCAAAAATTACAGTGTCTGATGTGCAAAGCTGGTAGCGACTTATCCAAATAGACTCATGGCTGTAATTGCTGCCAAATGTGCCTCTACCAAATATTGACTCAAGGAGGTGAATACTTAAGCAATCAATTATTTTCTGTTTTGTATTTATAATGAATTTAGAACAATTTGTAGATTTTATTTTTCACTTTCACATTATGGACTTTTCGTGTTGATCAGTGGCAAAAACTCCTAATGAAATCAATTTTGATTCCATGTTGTAACACAATAAAATGTGGAAAAGTCCAAGGGGGAGTGAATACTTTAGAGAGCCACTGCAATGCATATTCCATGTTATTAGGACTTACCTGTAGTATAAAAGGGTTTTTAATTAACTTTTTATTAACCATAATTAATTATCTTGAGCCAGCATAACCAGTTTAATAAGCAACAACCCCACCAGCTCTGACCAGTACACAACTGGTGTGCCTGAAGCTAAAATTACCCCAGGTGCTGTAAACAAACTGGAAAAACAGCCAAACTGAAAACACGGCTTTGTTGCTAGAGCAGCGGGGCATGCAGAAGGCTGAGCTGTGGAAGGATGTTGTAAACATTGAACCAGAAATAATAATATAGCTTTACTGACTTTTATTCAGTAACAATTATTTAAAAAATATATGAAAATATACATGTCTCTGTGTACAAGATTGCAGCAATATCTCTCACTCCTTTAAACCCTGGGATTAGTCTGATTATTCTTCACTGGACTAACTCTAGGGCCACAATGTCCTTTTAAAGTAATATGGGGACCAGGAGTGTAACACTGGTTAGGTTGTTTAGCATTGTGTAACACTGTGTATTGCGTGTGTCGTGCTGTTCTCTACATGATATCCTCTGGTGATGGCATGAAGTGTTTCTCGTAGTCTGAGACGAAGGGCTTCCTGCTCTCCCAGTCCTGGTCGTGCTGCTCATGGCTTCTGCTCTCTGGGTCTTGCCTCTCTTGCTCTGTGCCCAGGCTGCTCCCCCTGCCTCCAGAATCCTTCATGGTGCTGTAGTCCTTCTCCTCCCTCTCGCTCTCCTGCCTTTCTCCCTCAGTCTCTAGCTCTGGCTTCACCCTGTCCAGCAGCTCCAGGTCACACAGCAGCAAGCTGCCCACTGAGAGGGAGGGGGCCTGGGAGAGATGGAACCGATCATCATTCTGGTGCGTCTGCGGGA